>NC_056743.1:52677305-52817305 GCF_019279795.1 Protopterus annectens | reverse complement strand
ATTAACCTGTCATCCCTGCATGGTGTGTGCTTTTTGGATATACCCAGGCACTGTGGTTGTGCCTTTGGTCTGAAGAGGGGATCTTGTGTCCACACTCCCTGTGTCCAACACAGAGACTGTACTCTCTAAATATGCATGCTGTTTATCACAATCATCATCACTGTGGAAGCTTCATGGTGGTGGCGATGGATGAAGAATCACCTGGGAAGACACCAAAGCAGAAGACTAGTATAAGAATAAGCCATTAGTTCTGCTTACTTGCAGTGCAGAGGTATTGCCACAGTAAATGCTGATAATAATGGATAACAAATCATACCTTGTGAAGGTGCTCCTGGAGGGTATATCCATGATGGATAACAAATTGTACCTTGTGCAGGTGCTCCTGGAGGTTGTACCCATGATATACCTATAGGACACAAAGAGCATAATATCAGTGAGACATTCAGTAAGGAAAAAGGAAACCATCAAAATGAATGATGGCTTAATATAGGGAGCACACACCTGGGTCATGTCTGACAAATACTTTTTGGGCATGTTGCAGCTTGGCTTTGTGCTCCAGCACATTACCATGTGACTATTATGAATATGGTCCTGTTTAGAAAGTCTCCCATCTCCATCCGTGGTGGCTTGATTGATGGCATATCTCCATTTGCCATGCCCTCCTGTGCAAGGCAGAAAGCACATGATTCCATATCATGGATAATATTGGTGGCCATAATTCCGACCTGCTAATAGTTGAAATCCTGAGCACTGACTGCACTGATGGCTACAAAATCCTGCCAAGTGCATTCATGGTAGCTCCAGGTTAGCAGTCTCTAGCCCAAAGAGCCAAAGGTCATGGAGACAGAGGGCATGCAGCAGCAATTCATTCTCTGCATCAGAGAATGTGCCTTTCATAGTCTTTCCCATGCCAGGCATTTTGCTGTGTGGATAAAGAATGCACAGTGTGAGTATGACAGTATGGACAGCTTGTCCAGCTAGTCTATCTACATTGCTGCAAGCTTTCTGTGCCCTCATTTGGGATGGTTAATACTAAATATAGGTGTATGGTATACATCCTTCCACCAGGCACACAAGCATCACTATAAACAACCCCCCCAAACAAACACACACAACTCGAGTCCATGCAGATAACTGGTCTGATACTTGCCTTCCCCATGTCATAATACTATTTTTGTATACATTCAGCAATACACTCCCTTTTGTAAGTACATCACAGGGTTATACCCACTGTTGCCACATTCCACAGAGACGACACAGCAGCCCACGGGCACATTACCATGTAGGCTGCAACTGCACTGCTAAGGTGTGAGTGTTATAGCACCAAGTTAAGATTAAACATACCTCTGCATCTCCCAAGGCAATGCTATACACAGCTGCATGTCCAGCCCATTCTATCACAAGGCAGTACTATACATATCTGTATGTCCACCCCATCCTATCACAAGGCGGTCCTATACACAGCTGTATGTCTACCCCATCCTATCATAAGGCAATGCTATACACAGCTGTATGTCTACCCCATCCTATAACAAGGCAAAGCTATACACAGCTGTATGTCCACCCCATCCTATCATAAGGCAATGCTATACACAGCTGTATGTCCACCCCATCCTATCACAAGGCAATGCTATACACAGCTGTATGTCTACCCCATCCTATCACAAGGCGGTGCTATACACAGCTGTATGTCCACCCCATCCTATCATAAGGCAATGCTATACACAGCTGTATGTCCACCCCATCCTATCACAAGGCAATGCTATACACAGCTTATGTCTACCCCATCCTATCACAAGGCAGTGCTGTACACAGCTGTATGTCCACCCCATCCTATCATAAGGCAATGCTATACACAGCTGTATGTCCACCCCATCCTATCACAAGGCAATGCTATACACAGCTGTATGTCCACACCATCCTATCATACGGCAATGCTATACACAGTTGTATGTCCACCCCATCCTATCACAAGGCAATGTTATACACAACTGTATGTCCACCCTATCTTATCATAAGGCAATGCTATACACAGCTATATGTCCAACCCATCCTATCACAAGACAACGCTATACACAGCTGTATGTCCACCCCATCCTATCACAAGGCGGTGCTATACACAGCTGTATGTCCACTCCATCCTATCATAAGGCAATGCTATACACAACTGTATGTCCACCCCATCCTATCACAAGGCAATGCTATACACAGCTGTATGTCTACCCCATCCTATCACAAGGCAATGCTATACACAGCTGTATGTCTACCCCATCCTATCATAAGGCAATGCTATACACAGCTGTATGTCTACCCCATCCTATCACAAGGCAACGCTATACACAGCTGTATGTCCACCCCATCCTATCACAAGGCAATGCTATACACAACTGTATGTCCACCCCATCTTATCATAAGGCAATGCTGTACACAGCTGTATGTCCACCCCGTCCTATCACAAGGCAACGCTATACACAGCTGTATGTCCACCCCATCCTATCACAAGGCGATGCTATACACAGCTGTATGTCCACTCCATCCTATCATAAGGCAATGCTATACACAGCTGTATGTCCGCCCCATCCTATCATAAGGCAATGCTATATACAGCTGTATGTCCACCCCATCCTATCACAAGGCAATGCTATACACAGCTGTATGTCCACCCCATCCTATCACAAGGCAGTGCTATGCACAGCTGTATGTCCACCCCATCCTATCATAAGGCAATGCTATACACAGCTGTATGTCCACCCCATCCTATCACAAGGCAATGCTATACACAACTGTATGTCCACCCCATCCTATCACAAGGCAATGCTATACACAGCTGTATATCCACCCCATCCTTTCATAAGGCAATGTTATACACAGCTGTATGACCACCCCATCCTATCATAAGGCAGTGCTAGACACAGCTGTATGTCTACCCCATCCTATCACAAGGCGGTGCTATACACAGCTGTATGTCCACCCCATCCGATCAGAAAGCAATGCTATACATAGCTGTATGTCCACCCCATCCTATCATAAGGCAATGCTATACACAACTGTATGTCCACCCCATCCTATCATAAGGCAATGCTATACACAGCTGTATGTCCACCCCATCCTATCACAAGGCAGTGCTATACACAGCTGTATCTCCATCCTATCCTATCACAAGGCAATGCTATACACATCTGTATGTCTACCCCATCCTATCACAAGGCAGTGCTATACACAGCTGTATGTCCACCCCATCCTATCATAAGGCAATGCTATACACAGCTGTATGTCCACACCATCCTATCACAAGGCAATGCTATACACAGCTGTATGTCCACACCATCCTATCATACAGCAATGCTATACACAGTTGTATGTCCACCCCATCCTATCACAAGGCAATGCTATACACAACTGTATGTCCACCCCATCCTATCATAAGGCAATGCTATACACAGCTGTATGTCCACCCCATCCTATCACAAGGCAACGCTATACACAACTGTATGTCCACCCCATCCTATCGCAAGGCGGTGCTATACACAGCTGTATGTCCACTCCATCCTATCATAAGGCAATGCTATACACAACTTTATGTCCACCCCATCCTATCACAAGGCAATGCTATACACAGCTGTATGTCTACCCCATCCTATCACAAGGCAATGCTATACAGAGCTGTATGTCTACACCATCCAATCATAAGGCGATGCTATACACAGCTGTATGTCCACTCCATCCTATCATAAGGCAATGCTATACACAACTGTATGTCCACCCCATCCTATCACAAGGCAACGCTATACACAGCTGTATGTCCACCCCATCATATCACAAGGCGGTGCTATACACAGCTGTATGTCCACTCCATCGTATCATAAGTCAATGCTATACACAACTGTATGTCCACACCATCCTATCACAAGGCAATGCTATACACAGCTGCATGTCCACCCCATCCTATCATAAGGCAATGCTATACACAGCTGTATGTCCACCCCATCCTATCACAAGGCAATGCTATACACAGCTGTATGTCCACCCCATCCTATCACAAGGCAGTGCTATGCACAGCTGTATGTCCACCCCATCCTATCAAAAGGCAATGCTATACACAGCTGTATGTCCACCCCATCCTATCACAAGGCAATGCTATACACAACTGTATGTCCACCCCATCCTATCATAAGGCAATGCTATACACAGCTGTATGTCCACCCCATCCTATCACAAGGCAATGCTATACACAGCTGTATATCCACCCCATCCTATCATAAAGCAATGCTATACACAGCTGTATGACCACCCCATCCTATCATAAGGCAGTGCTAGACACAGCTGTATGTCTACCCCATCCTATCACAAGGCGATGCTATACACAGCTGTATGTCCACCCCATCCAATCACAATTAAATGCTATACACAGCTGTATGTCCACCCCATCCTATCATAAGGCAATGCTATACACAGCTGTATGTCCACTCCATCATATCATAAGGCAATACTATACACAGCTGTATGTCCACCCCATCCTATCACAAGACGGTGCTATACACAGCTGTATGTCCACCCCATCCTATCACAAGGCAGTGCTATACACAGCTGTATGTCCACCCCATCCTATCATAAGGCAATGCTATACACAGCTGTATGTCCACCCCATCCTATCAGAAGGCAATGCTATACACAGCTGTATGTCTGCCCCATCCTATCACAAGGCAGTGCTATGCACAGCTGTATGTCTACCTCATCCTATCACAAGGCGGTACTATATACAGCTGTATGTCCACCCCATCCTATCACAAGGCAATGCTATACACAGCTGTATGTCCACCCCATCCTGTCATAAGGCAATGCTATACCTAGCTGTATGTCCACCCCATCCTATCACAAGGCGGTGCTATACACAGCTGTATTTCCACCCCATCCTATCACAAGGCAATGCTACACACAGCTGTATGTCTACCCCATCCTATCACAAGGCAATGCTATACACAGCTGTATGTCTACCCCATCCTATCACAAAGCGGTGCTATACACAGCTGTATGTCCACCCCATCCTGTCATGAGGTAATGCTATACACAGCTGTATGCCCTACCCATCCTATCACAAGGCAATGCTATACACAGCTATATGTCCACCCCATCCTATCACAAGGCAGTGCTATGCACAGCTGTATGTCCACCCCATCCTATCATAAGGCAATGCTATACACAGCTGTATGTCCACCCCATCCAATCATAAGGCAATGCTATACACAGCTGTATGTCTACCCCATCCTATCACAAGGCAACGCTATACACAGCTGTATGTCCACCCCATCCTATCACAAGGCAATGCTATACACAACTGTATGTCCACCCCATCTTATCATAAGGCAATGCTGTACACAGCTGTATGTCCACCCCGTCCTATCACAAGGCAACGCTATACACAGCTGTATGTCCACCCCATCCTATCACAAGGCGATGCTATACACAGCTGTATGTCCACTCCATCCTATCATAAGGCAATGCTATACACAGCTGTATGTCCGCCCCATCCTATCATAAGGCAATGCTATATACAGCTGTATGTCCACCCCATCCTATCACAAGGCAATGCTATACACAGCTGTATGTCCACCCCATCCTATCACAAGGCAGTGCTATGCACAGCTGTATGTCCACCCCATCCTATCATAAGGCAATGCTATACACAGCTGTATGTCCACCCCATCCTATCACAAGGCAATGCTATACACAACTGTATGTCCACCCCATCCTATCACAAGGCAATGCTATACACAGCTGTATATCCACCCCATCCTTTCATAAGGCAATGTTATACACAGCTGTATGACCACCCCATCCTATCATAAGGCAGTGCTAGACACAGCTGTATGTCTACCCCATCCTATCACAAGGCGGTGCTATACACAGCTGTATGTCCACCCCATCCGATCAGAAGGCAATGCTATACATAGCTGTATGTCCACCCCATCCTATCATAAGGCAATGCTATACACAACTGTATGTCCACCCCATCCTATCATAAGGCAATGCTATACACAGCTGTATGTCCACCCCATCCTATCACAAGGCAGTGCTATACACAGCTGTATCTCCATCCTATCCTATCACAAGGCAATGCTATACACATCTGTATGTCTACCCCATCCTATCACAAGGCAGTGCTATACACAGCTGTATGTCCACCCCATCCTATCATAAGGCAATGCTATACACAGCTGTATGTCCACACCATCCTATCACAAGGCAATGCTATACACAGCTGTATGTCCACACCATCCTATCATACGGCAATGCTATACACAGTTGTATGTCCACCCCATCCTATCACAAGGCAATGCTATACACAACTGTATGTCCACCCCATCCTATCATAAGGCAATGCTATACACAGCTGTATGTCCGCCCCATCCTATCACAAGGCAATGCTATACACAACTGTATGTCCACCCCATCCTATCGCAAGGCGGTGCTATACACAGCTGTATGTCCACTCCATCCTATCATAAGGCAATGCTATACACAACTTTATGTCCACCCCATCCTATCACAAGGCAATGCTATACACAGCTGTATGTCTACCCCATCCTATCACAAGGCAATGCTATACAGAGCTGTATGTCTACACCATCCAATCATAAGGCGATGCTATACACAGCTGTATGTCCACTCCATCCTATCATAAGGCAATGCTATACACAACTGTATGTCCACCCCATCCTATCACAAGGCAACGCTATACACAGCTGTATGTCCACCCCATCATATCACAAGGCGGTGCTATACACAGCTGTATGTCCACTCCATCGTATCATAAGTCAATGCTATACACAACTGTATGTCCACCCCATCCTATCACAAGGCAATGCTATACACAGCTGCATGTCCACCCCATCCTATCATAAGGCAATGCTATACACAGCTGTATGTCCACCCCATCCTATCACAAGGCAATGCTATACACAGCTGTATGTCCACCCCATCCTATCATAAGGCAATGCTATACACAACTTTATGTCCACCCCATCCTATCACAAGGCAATGCTATACACAGCTGTATGTCCACACGATCCTATCACAAGGCAATGCTATACACAGCTGTATGTCCACACCATCCTATCATACAGCAATGCTATACACAGTTGTATGTCCACCCCATCCTATCACAAGGCAATGCTATACACAACTGTATGTCCACCCCATCCTATCATAAGGCAATGCTATACACAGCTGTATGTCCACCCCATCCTATCACAAGGCAACGCTATACACAACTGTATGTCCACCCCATCCTATCGCATAGTGCTATACACAGCTGTATGTCCACTCCATCCTATCATAAGGCAATGCTATACACAACTTTATGTCCACACCATCCTATCACAAGGCAATGCTATACACAGCTGTATGTCTACCCCATCCTATCACAAGGCAATGCTATACAGAGCTGTATGTCTACACCATCCAATCATAAGGCGATGCTATACACAGCTGTATGTCCACTCCATCCTATCAAAAGGCAATGCTATACACAACTGTATGTCCACCCCATCCTATCACAAGGCAACGCTATACACAGCTGTATGTCCACCCCATCATATCACAAGGCGGTGCTATACACAGCTGTATGTCCACTCCATCGTATCATAAGTCAATGCTATACACAACTGTATGTCCTCCCCATCCTATCACAAGGCAATGCTATACACAGCTGCATGTCCACCCCATCCTATCATAAGGCAATGCTATACACAGCTGTATGTCCACCCCATCCTATCACAAGGCAATGCTATACACAGCTGTATGTCCACCCCATCCTATAACAAGGCAGTGCTATGCACAGCTGTATGTCCACCCCATCCTATCAAAAGGCAATGCTATACACAGCTGTATGTCCACCCCATCCTATCACAACGCAATGCTATACACAACTGTATGTCCACCCCATCCTATCATAAGGCAATGCTATACACAGCTGTATGTCCACCCCATCCTATCACAAGGCAATGCTATACACAGCTGTATATCCACCCCATCCTATCATAAGGCAATGCTATACACAGCTGTATGACCACCCCATCCTATCATAAGGCAGTGCTAGACACAGCTGTATGTCTACCCCATCCTATCACAAGGCGATGCTATACACAGCTGTATGTCCACCCCATCCAATCACAATTAAATGCTATACACAGCTGTATGTCCACCCCATCCTATCATAAGGCAATGCTATACACAGCTGTATGTCCACTCCATCATATCATAAGGCAATACTATACACAGCTGTATGTCCACCCCATCCTATCACAAGGCGGTGCTATACACAGCTGTATGTCCACCCCATCCTATCACAAGGCAGTGCTATACACAGCTGTATGTCCACCCCATCCTATCATAAGGCAATGCTATACACAGCTGTATGTCCACCCCATCCTATCAGAAGGCAATGCTATACACAGCTGTATGTCTACCCCATCCTATCACAAGGCGGTGCTATGCACAGCTGTATGTCTACCTCATCCTATCACAAGGCGGTACTATATACAGCTGTATGTCCACCCCATCCTATCACAAGGCAATGCTATACACAGCTGTATGTCCACCCCATCCTGTCATAAGGCAATGCTATACCTAGCTGTATGTCCACCCCATCCTATCACAAGGCGGTGCTATACACAGCTGTATTTCCACCCCATCCTATCACAAGGCAATGCTACACACAGCTGTATGTCTACCCCATCCTATCACAAGGCAATGCTATACACAGCTGTATGTCTACCCCATCCTATCACAAAGCGGTGCTATACACAGCTGTATGTCCACCCCATCCTGTCATGAGGCAATGCTATACACAGCTGTATGCCCTACCCATCCTATCACAAGGCAATGCTATACACAGCTGTATGTCCACCCCATCCTATCACAAGGCAGTGCTATGCACAGCTGTATGTCCACCCCATCCTATCATAAGGCAATGCTATACACAGCTGTATGTCCACCCCATCCAATCATAAGGCAATGCTATACACAGCTGTATGTCTACCCCATCCTATCACAAGGCAACGCTATACACAGCTGTATGTCCACCCCATCCTATCACAAGGCAATGCTATACACAACTGTATGTCCACCCCATCTTATCATAAGGCAATGCTGTACACAGCTGTATGTCCACCCCGTCCTATCACAAGGCAACGCTATACACAGCTGTATGTCCACCCCATCCTATCACAAGGCGATGCTATACACAGCTGTATGTCCACTCCATCCTATCATAAGGCAATGCTATACACAGCTGTATGTCCCCCATCCTATCATAAGGCAATGCTATATACAGCTGTATGTCCACCCCATCCTATCATAAGGCAATGCTATACACAGCTGTATGTCCACCCCATCCTATCACAAGGCAATGCTATACACAACTGTATGTCCACCCCATCCTATCACAAGGCAATGCTATACACAGCTGTATATCCACCCCATCCTTTCATAAGGCAATGTTATACACAGCTGTATGACCACCCCATCCTATCATAAGGCAGTGCTAGACACAGCTGTATGTCTACCCCATCCTATCACAAGGCAATGCTATACACAGCTGTATGTCCACCCATCCTATCAGAAGGCAATGCTATACATAGCTGTATGTCCACCCCATCCTATCATAAGGCAATGCTATACACAACTGTATGTCCACCCCATCCTATCATAAGGCAATGCTATACACAGCTGTATGTCCACCCCATCCTATCACAAGGCAGTGCTATACACAGCTGTATCTCCATCCATCCTATCACAAGGCAATGCTATACACATCTGTATGTCTACCCCATCCTATCACAAGGCAGTGCTATACACAGCTGTATGTCCACCCCATCCTATCATAAGGCAATGCTATACACAGCTGTATGTCCACACCATCCTATCACAAGGCAATGCTATACACAGCTGTATGTCCACACCATCCTATCATACGGCAATGCTATACACAGTTGTATGTCCACCCCATCCTATCACAAGGCAATGCTATACACAACTGTATGTCCACCCCATCCTATCATAAGGCAATGCTATACACAGCTGTATGTCCACCCCATCCTATCACAAGGCAACGCTATACACAACTGTATGTCCACCCCATCCTATCGCAAGGCGGTGCTATACACAGCTGTATGTCCACTCCATCCTATCATAAGGCAATGCTATACACAACTTTATGTCCACCCCATCCTATCACAAGGCAATGCTATACACAGCTGTATGTCTACCCCATCCTATCACAAGGCAATGCTATACAGAGCTGTATGTCTACACCATCCAATCATAAGGCGATGCTATACACAGCTGTATGTCCACTCCATCCTATCATAAGGCAATGCTATACACAACTGTATGTCCACCCCATCCTATCACAAGGAAACGCTATACACAGCTGTAAGTCCACCCCATCATATCACAAGGCGGTGCTATACACAGCTGTATGTCCACTCCATCGTATCATAAGTCAATGCTATACACAACTGTATGTCCACCCCATCCTATCACAAGGCAATGCTATACACAGCTGCATGTCCACCCCATCCTATCATAAGGCAATGCTATACACAGCTGTATGTCCACCCCATCCTATCACAAGGCAATGCTATACACAGCTGTATGTCCACCCCATCCTATCACAAGGCAGTGCTATGCACAGCTGTATGTCCACCCCATCCTATCAAAAGGCAATGCTATACACAGCTGTATGTCCACCCCATCCTATCACAAGGCAATGCTATACACAACTGTATGTCCACCCCATCCTATCATAAGGCAATGCTATACACAGCTGTATGTCCACCCCATCCTATCACAAGGCAATGCTATACACAGCTGTATATCCACCCCATCCTATCATAAGGCAATGCTATACACAGCTGTATGACCACCCCATCCTATCATAAGGCAGTGCTAGACACAGCTGTATGTCTACCCCATCCTATCACAAGGCGATGCTATACACAGCTGTATGTCCACCCCATCCAATCACAATTAAATGCTATACACAGCTGTATGTCCACCCCATCCTATCATAAGGCAATGCTATACACAGCTGTATGTCCACTCCATCATATCATAAGGCAATACTATACACAGCTGTATGTCCACCCCATCCTATCACAAGGTGCTATACACAGCTGTATGTCCACCCCATCCTATCACAAGGCAGTGCTATACACAGCTGTATGTCCACCCCATCCTATCATAAGGCAATGCTATACACAGCTGTATGTCCACCCCATCCTATCAGAAGGCAATGCTATACACAGCTGTATGTCTACCCCATCCTATCACAAGGCGGTACTATATACAGCTGTATGTCCACCCCATCCTATCACAAGGCAATGCTATACACAGCTGTATGTCCACCCCATCCTGTCATAAGGCAATGCTATACCTAGCTGTATGTCCACCCCATCCTATCACAAGGCGGTGCTATACACAGCTGTATTTCCACCCCATCCTATCACAAGGCAATGCTACACACAGCTGTATGTCTACCCCATCCTATCACAAGGCAATGCTATACACAGCTGAATGTCTACCCCATCCTATCACAAAGCGGTGCTATACACAGCTGTATGTCCACCCCATCCTGTCATGAGGCAATGCTATACACAGCTGTATGCCCTACCCATCCTATCACAAGGCAATGCTATACACAGCTGTATGTCCACCCCATCCTATCACAAGGCAGTGCTATGCACAGCTGTATGTCCACCCCATCCTATCATAAGGCAATGCTATACACAGCTGTATGTCCACCCCATGCTATCATAAGGCAATGCTATACACAGCTGTATGTCCACCCCATCCTATCACAAGGCAATGCTATACACAGCTGTATATCCACCCCATCCTATCATAAGGCAATGCTACACACAGCTGTATGACCACCCCATCCTATCATAAGGCAGTGCTAGACACAGCTGTATGTCTACCCCATCCTATCACAAGGTGGTGCTATACACAGCTGTATGTCCACCCTATCCGATCACAAGGCAATGCTATACACAGCTGTATGTCCACCCCATCCTATCATAAGGCAATGCTATACACAGCTGTATATCCACCCCATCCTATCACAAGGCAATGCTATACAGAGCTGTATGTCCACCCTATCCTATCACAAGGCAGTGCTATACACAGCTGTATCTCCACCCTATCTTATCACAAGGCAGTGCTATACACAGCTGTATGTCCACCCCATCCTATCACAAGGCGGTGCTATACACAATTGTATGTCCACCCCATCCTATCACAAGGCAATACTATACACAGCTGTATGTCCACTCCATCCTATCATAAGGCAATGCTATACACAGCTGTATGTCCACCCCATCCTATCACAAGGCGGTGCTATACACAGTTGTATGTCCACCCCATCCTATCACAAGGCAATACTATACACAGCTGTATGTCCACCCCATCCGATAACAAGGCAATGCTATACACAGCTGTATGTCCACCCCATCCTATCATAAGGCAATGCTATACACAGCTGTATGTCCACCCCATCCTATCACAAGGCAATGCTATACACAGCTGTATGTCCACCCTATCCTATCACAAGGCAGTGCTATACACAGCTGTATCTCCACCCCATCCTATCATAAGGCAATGCTATACACAGCTGTATGACCACCCCATCCTATCATAAGGCAGTGCTAGACACAGCTGTATGTCTACCCCATCCTATCACAAGGCGGTGCTATACACAGCTGTATGTACACCCCATCCGATCACAAGGCAATGCTATACACAGCTGTATGTCCACCCCATCCTATCATAAGGCAATGTTATACACAGCTGTATGTCCATCCCATCCTATCACAAGGCATTGCTATACACAGCTGTATTTCCACTCCATCCTATCATAAGTCAATGCTATACACAACTGTATGTCCACCCCATCCTATCACAAGGCAACGCTATACACAGCTGTATGTCCACCCCATCCTATCACAAGGCGGTGCTATACACAGCTGTATGTCCACTCCATCCTATCATAAGTCAATGCTATACACAACTGTATGTCCACCCCATCCTATCACAAGGCAATGCTATACACAGCTGTATGTCCACCACATCCTATCATAAGGCAATGCTATACACAGCTGTATGTCCACCCCATCCTATCACAAGGCAATGCTATACACAGCTGTATGTCCACCCCATCCTATCACAAGGCGGTGCTATACACAGCTGTATGTCCACCCCATCCTATCACAAGGCAGTGCTATACACAGCTGTATGTCCACCCCATCCTATCATAAGGCAATGCTATACACAGCTGTATGTCCACCCCATCCTATCAGAAGGCAATGCTATACACAGCTGTAAGTCTACCCCATCCTATCACAAGGCGGTGCTATGCACAGCTTTATGTACACCCCATCCTATCACAAGGCGGTGCTATGCACAGCTGTATGTCTACCTCATCCTATCACAAGGCGGTACTATATACAGCTGTATGTCCACCCCATCCTATAACAAGTCAATGCTATACACAGCTGTATGTCCACCCCATCCTGTCATAAGGCAATGCTATACCTAGCTGTATGTCCACCCCATCCTATCACAAGGCGGTGCTATACACAGCTGTATGTCCACCCCATCCTATCACAAGGCAATGCTCTACACAGCTGTATTTCTACCCCATCCTATCACAAGGCAATGCTATACACAGCTGTATGTCTACCCCATCCTATCACAAAGCGGTGCTGTACACAGCTGTATGTCCACCCCATCCTGTCATAAGGCAATGCTATACACAGCTGTATGTCCACCCCATCCTATCACAAGGCAATGCTATACACAGAAGTATGCCCACCCCATCCTATCACAAGGCAATGCTATACACAGCTGTATGTCTACCCCATCCTATCACAAGGTGGTGCTATACACCGCTGTATGTCCACCCCATCCTATCACAAGGCAGTGCTATACACAGCTGTATGTCCACCCCATCCTATCATAAGGCAATGCTATACACAGCTGTATGTCCACCCCATCCTATCACAAGGCAATGCTATACACAGCTGTATGTCCACCCCATCCTATCACAAGGCAGTGCTATGCACAGCTGTATGTCCACCCCATCCTATCATAAGGCAATGCTATACACAGCTGTATGTCCACCCCATCCTATCACAAGGCAATGCTATACACAGCTTTATGTCCACCCCATCCTATCATAAGGCAATGCTATACACAGCTGTATGTCCACCCCATCCTATCACAAGGCAATGCTATACACAGCTGTATATCCACCCCATCCTATCATAAGGCAATGCTATACACAGCTGTATGATCACCCCATCCTATCATAAGGCAGTACTAGACACAGCTGTATGTCTACCCCATCCTATCACAAGGTGGTGCTATACACAGCTGTATGTCCACCCCATCCGATCACAAGGCAATGCTATACACAGCTGTATGTCCACCCCATCCTATCATAAGGCAATGCTATAAACAGCTGTATGTCCACCCCATCCTATCACAAGGCGGTGCTATACACATCTGTATGTCCACCCCATCCTATCACAAGGCAATACTATACACAGCTGTATGTCCACTCCATCCTATCATAAGGCAATGCTATACACAGCTGTATGTCCACCCCATCCTATCACAAGGCAGTGCTATACACAGCTGTTTGTCCACCCCATCCTATCACAAGGCGGTGCTATACACAACTGTATGTCCACCCCATCCTATCACAAGGCAGTGCTATACACAGCTGTATGTCCACCCCACCCTATCATAAGGCAATGCTATACACAGCTGTATGTCCACCCCATCCTATCACAAGACAATGCTATACACAGCTGTATGTCCACCCCATCCTATTACAAGGCAGTGCTATGCACAGCTGTATGTCCACCCCATCCTATCACAAGGCGGTGCTATACACAGCTGTATGTCCACCCCATCCTATCACAAGGCGGTGCTATACACAGCTGTATGTCCACCCCATCCTATCACAAGGCGGTGCTATACACAGCTGTATGTCCACCCCATCCTATCATAAGGGAATGCTATACACAGCTGTATGTCCACCCCATCCTATCACAAGGCAATGCTATACACAGCTGTATGTCCACCCCATCCTATCATAAGGCAATGCTATACACAGCTGTATGTCCACCCCATCCGATTACAAGGCAATGCTATACACAGCTGTATGTCCACCCCATCCTATCATAAGGCAATGCTATACACAGCTGTATGTCCACCCCATCCTATCACAAGGCAATGCTATACACAGCTGTATGTCCACCCTATCCTATCACAAGGCAGTGCTATACACAGCTGTATCTCCACCCCATCCTATCATAAGGCAATGCTATACACAGCTGTATGACCACCCCATCCTATCATAAGGCAGTGCTAGACACAGCTGTATGTCTACCCCATCATATCACAAGGTGGTGCTATACACAGCTGTATGTCCACCCCATCTTATCACAAGGCAATGCTATACACAGCTGTATGTCCACCCCATCTTATCACAAGGGAGTGCTATACACAGCTGTATCTCCACCCCATCCTATCACAAGGCAGTGCTATACACAGCTGTATGTCCACCCCATCCTATCACAAGGTGGTGCTATACACAGCTGTATGTCCACCCCATCCTATCACAAGGGAGTGCTATACACAGCTGTATCTCCACCCCATCCTATCACAAGGCAGTGCTATACACAGCTGTTTGTCCACCCCATCCTATCACAAGGCGGTGCTATACACAGCTGTATGTCCACCCTATCCTATCACAATGTGGTGCTATACACAGCTGTTTGTCTACCCCATCCTATCACAAGGCAGTGCTATACACAGCTGTATGTCTACCCCATCCTATCACAAGGTGGTGCTGTACACAGCTGTATGTCCACCCCATCCTATCATAAGGCAATCCATACACAGCTGTATGTCCACCACATCCTATCACAAGGCAGTGCTATACACAGCTGTATGTCTACTCCATCCTGTCACAAGGCGGTGCTATACACAGCTGTTTGTCTACCCCATCCTATCACAAGGCAGTGCTATACACAGCTGTATGTCTACCCCATCCTATAACAAGGTGGTGCTATACACAGCTGTATGTCCACCCCATCCTATCATAAGGCAATCCATACACAGCTGTATGTCCACCCCATCCTATCACAAGGCAGTGCTATACACAGCTGTATGTCTACTCCATCCTGTCACAAGGCGGTGCTATACACAGCTGTATGTCTACCCCATCCTATAACAAGGTGGTGCTATACACAGCTGTATGTCTACTCCATCCTATCACAAAGCGGTGCTATACACAGCTGTATGTCTACTCCATCCTATCATAAGGCAATGCTATACACAGCTGTATGTCCACTCCATCCTATCATAAGGTAATGCTATACACAGCTGTATGTCCACTCCATCCTATCACAAGGTGGTGCTATACACAGCTGTATGTCCACCCCATCCTATCATAAGGCAATCCATACACAGCTGTATGTCCACCCCATCCTATCACAAGGCAGTGCTATACACAGCTGTATGTCTACTCTATCCTATCACAAGGCGGTGCTATAAACAACTGTATGTCTACTCCATCCTATAACAAGGTGGTGCTATACACAGCTGTATGTCTACTCCATCCTATCACAAGGCGGTGCTATACACAGCTGTATGTCTACTCCATCCGATCATAAAGCAATGCTATACACAGCTGTATGTCCACTCCATCCTATCATAAGGCAATGCTATACACAGCTGTATGTCCACCCCATCCTATCACAAGGCAATGCTATACACAGCTGTATGTCCACCTCATCCTATCACAGGGTGGTGCTATACACAGCTGTATGTCCACCCCATTCTATCACAAGGCGGTGCTATACACAGCTGTATGTCCACCCCATCCTATCACAAGGCGGTGCTATACACAGCTGCATGTCCACCCCATCCTATCACAAGGAAATGCTATACACAGCTGTATGTCCACCGCATTCTATCACAAGGCGGTGCTATACACAGCTGTATGTCCACCCCATCCTATCACAAGGCGGTGCTATACACAGCTGTATGTCCACCCCATCCTATCATAAGGTAATGCTATACACAGCTGTTTGTCCACCCCATCCTATCACAAGGCAATGTTATACACAGCTGTATGTCCATCCCATCCTATCATAAGGCAATGCTATACACAGCTGTATGTCCACCCCATCCTATCACAAGGCAGTGCTATACACAGCTGTATGTCCACCCCATCCTATCATAAGGGAATACCATACACAGCTGTTTGTCCACCCCATCCTATCATAAGGCAATGCTATACACAGCTGTATGTCCACCCCATCCTATCACAAGGCGGTGCTATACACAGCTGTAAGTCCACCCCATCCTATCATAAGGGAATACTATACACAGCTGTTTGTCCACCCCATCCTATCACAAGGCAGTGCTATACACAGCTGTATGTCCACCCCATCCTATCACAAGGCGGTGCTATGCACAGCTGTATGTCCACCCCATCCTATCATAAGGCAATGCTATACACAGCTGTTTGTCCACCCCATCCTATCACAAGGCAATGCTATACACAGCTGTATGTCCACCCCATCCTATAACAAGGCGGTGCTATACACAGCTGTATGTCCACCCCATCCTATCATAAGGGAATGCTATACACAGCTGTATGTCCACCCCATCCTATCACAGGGCAATGCTATACACAGCTGTATGTCCACCCCATCCTATCATAAGGCAATGCTATACACAGCTGTATGTCCACCCCATCCGATCACAAGGCAATGCTATACACAGCTGTATGTCCACCCCATCCTATCATAAGGCAATGCTATACACAGCTGTATGTCCACCCCATCCTATCACAAGGCAATGCTATACACAGCTGTATGTCCACCCTATCCTATCACAAGGCAGTGCTATACACAGCTGTATCTCCACCCCATCCTATCATAAGGCAATGCTATACACAGCTGTATGACCACCCCATCCTATCATAAGGCAGTGCTAGACACAGCTGTATGTCTACCCCATCCTATCACAAGGTGGTGCTATACACAGCTGTATGTCCACCCCATCTTATCACAAGGCAATGCTATACACAGCTGTATGTCCACCCCATCCTATCACAAGGGAGTGCTATACACAGCTGTATCTCCACCCCATCCTATCACAAGGCAGTGCTATACACAGCTGTATGTCCACCCCATCCTATCACAAGGTGGTGCTATACACAGCTGTATGTCCACCCCATCCTATCACAAGGCAATGCTATACGGAACTGTATGTCCAATCCATCCTATCATAAGGCAATGCTATTCACAGCTGTATGTCCACCCCATCCTATCACAAGGCGGTGCTATACACAGCTGTTTGTCCACCCCATCCTATCACAAGGCGGTGCTATACACAGCTGTATGTCCACCCTATCCTATCACAATGTGGTGCTATACACAGCTGTTTGTCTACCCCATCCTATCACAAGGCAGTGCTATACACAGCTGTATGTCTACCCCATCCTATAACAAGGTGGTGCTATACACAGCTGTATGTCTACCCCATCCTATCATAAGGCAATGCTATACACAGCTGTATGTCTACCCCATCCTATCACAAGGTGGTGCTATACACAGCTGTATGTCCACCCCATCCTATCATAAGGCAATCCATACACAGCTGTATGTCCACCCCATCCTATCACAAGGCAGTGCTATACACAGCTGTATGTCTACTCCATCCTGTCACAAGGCGGTGCTATACACAGCTGTATGTCTACCCCATCCTATAACAAGGTGGTGCTATACACAGCTGTATGTCTACTCCATCCTATCACAAGGCGGTGCTATACACAGCTGTATGTCTACTCCATCCTATCATAAGGCAATGCTATACACAGCTGTATGTCCACCCCATCCTATCACAAGGCAATGCTATACACAGCTGTATTTCCACTCCATCCTATCATAAGGCAATGCTATACACAGCTGTATGTCCACCCCATTCTATCACAAGGCGGTGCTATACACAGCTGTATGTCCACCCCATCCTATCACAAGGCGGAGCTATACACAGCTGTATGTCCACCCCATCCTATCACAAGGCAATGCTATACACAGCTGTATGTCCACCCCATTCTATCACAAGGCGGTGCTATACACAGCTGTATGTCCACCCCATCCTATCACAAGGCGGTGCTATACACAGCTGTATGTCCACCCCATCCTATCATAAGGCAATGCTCTTCACAGCTGTTTGTCCACCCCATCCTATCACAAGGCAATGCTATACACAGCTGTATGTCCATCCCATCCTATCATAAGGCAATGCTATACACAGCTGTATGTCCACCCCATCCTATCACAAGGTGGTGCTATACACAGCTGTATGTCCACCCCATCCTATCACAAGGCAATGCTATACGGAACTGTATGTCCAATCCATCCTATCATAAGGCAATGCTATTCACAGCTGTATGTCCACCCCATCCTATCACAAGGCGGTGCTATACACAGCTGTTTGTCCACCCCATCCTATCACAAGGTGGTGCTATACACAGCTGTATGTCCACCCTATCCTATCACAATGTGGTGCTATACACAGATGTATGTCTACTCCATCCTATCACTGTCTACCCCATCCTATAACAAGGTGGTGCTATACACAGCTGTATGTCTACCCCATCCTATCATAAGGCAATGCTATACACAGCTGTATGTCTACCCCATCCTATCACAAGGTGGTGCCCATCCTATCATAAGACAATCCATACACAGCTGTATGTCCACCCTATCCTATCACAATGTGGTGCTATACACAGATGTATGTCTACTCCATCCTGTCACAAGGCGGTGCTATACACAGCTGTATGTCTACCCCATCCTATAACAAGGTGGTGCTATACACAGCTGCATGTCTACTCCATCCTATCACAAGGCGGTGCTATACACAGCTGTATGTCTACTCCATCCTATCATAAGGCAATGCTATACACAGCTGTATGTCCACCCCATCCTATCACAAGGCAATGCTATACACAGCTGTATTTCCACTCCATCCTATCATAAGGCAATGCTATACACAGCTGTATGTCCACCCCATCCTATCACAAGGCAATGCTATACACAGCTGTATGTCCACCCCATCCTATCACAGGGTGGTGCTATACACAGCTGTATGTCCACCCCATTCTATCACAAGGCGGTGCTATACACAGCTGTATGTCCACCCCATCCTATCACAAGGCGGTGCTATACACAGCTGTATGTCCACCCCATCCTATCACAAGGCAATGCTATACACAGCTGTATGTCCACCCCATTCTATCACAAGGCGGTGCTATACACAGCTGTATGTCCACCCCATCCTATCACAAGGCAGTGCTATACACAGCTGTATGTCCACCCCATCCTATCATAAGGCAATGCTCTTCACAGCTGTTTGTCCACCCCATCCTATCACAAGGCAATGCTATACACAGCTGTATGTCCATCCCATCCTATCATAAGGCAATGCTATACACAGCTGTATGTCCACCCCATCCTATCACAAGGCGGTGCTATACACAGCTGTATGTCCACCCCATCCTATCATAAGGGAATACTATACACAGCTGTTTGTCCACCCCATCCTATCACAAGGCAATGCTATACACAGCTGTATGTCCACCCCATCCTATCACAGGGTGGTGCTATACACAGCTGTATGTCCACCCCATTCTATCACAAGGCGGTGCTATACACAGCTGTATGTCCACCCCATCCTATCACAAGGCGGTGCTATACACAGCTGTATGTCCACCCCATCCTATCACAAGGCAATGCTATACACAGCTGTATGTCCACCCCATTCTATCACAAGGCGGTGCTATACACAGCTGTATGTCCACCCCATCCTATCACAAGGCGGTGCTATACACAGCTGTATGTCCACCCCATCCTATCATAAGGCAATGCTCTTCACAGCTGTTTGTCCACCCCATCCTATCACAAGGCAATGCTATACACAGCTGTATGTCCATCCCATCCTATCATAAGGCAATGCTATACACAGCTGTATGTCCACCCCATCCTATCACAAGGCGGTGCTATACACAGCTGTATGTCCACCCCATCCTATCATAAGGGAATACTATACACAGCTGTTTGTCCACCCCATCCTATCACAAGGCAATGCTATACACAGCTGTATGTCCACCCAATCCTATCACAAGGCGGTGCTATACACAGCTGTATGTCCACCCCATCCTATCATAAGGCAATGCTATACACAGCTGTTTGTCCACCTCATCCTATCACAAGGCAATGCTATACACAGCTGTATGTCCACCCCATCCTATCATAAGGCAATGCTATACACAGCTGTATGTCCACCCCATCCTATCATATGGCGGTGCTATACACAGCTGTATGTCCACCCCATCCTATCATAAGGGAATACTATACACAGCTGTTTGTCCACCCCATCCTATCACAAGGCAATGCTATACACAGCTGTATGTCCACCCCATCCTATCACAAGGCAGTGCTGGGCTACCTCCTTTAGGTGCTACATTACACACTTGCTATACGCTGTGCTTCTCATTAACTTTCTCAGTACTTGTGGTGTATAACCTCTCCATGCCTCACTGACTATCTTTCCTTTGTGAAAGCACTTAACAGGCACTGATTATTTCCCCCACAACAAATATTTCTACAAAGAAACATTCCCCACCGTAACAGGTACAAGCAAGAAGAATCTCAGGGTATTGCTACTCAATGCTAGAAGTCTAAACCTCAAAATGCAGTCACTCGAGGCACTCCTTAAAATGGAGAACATCGAAATCTGTGCAGTGACAGAGACCTGGTTCAAGGCTCCAGAGAGTACCCCTGCATTACCAGGCTATAATTCATATCACACCTTTCGGCCACCTAACCTGGACTGAAACACTAAAGGTGGAGGCGTGTCCATATTCATTAAGGATATCCACACCTCCAGGCTAGTTGCTCAGCATAATGCATCCAAGATTATCCAAGTGCAACTAACTCTGGGCAAGATTGCAATCCAAATTGTAGCTTGCTACAGATCCCCCACAATGCCCCAGAATTCTCACTCCTCATTTCTTGATACACTGGAAAATATTAGGGAACAACCTAACACCCTAGTAATGGGCGATTTCAACTACACCACCATTAACTTGGAAAACTACTCATGTACCAACACTTGTGCTCAACGTTTTCTGGAATTCATAAATTCCAATGCCTTGGATCAACTTATCCACAACCCCACCAGGGCAGCAATATCCTAGACCTGGTTATTACCAACATGGGCAACCAGTGCTCCGCACCAGAGGTCAATTCCTCGATGGTCAGTTCCGAACACAAGCTAATCACCCTAGACATCCCCATCCCTCCCCCACCGCCCATTAGGGAAACCACAGTAAAAAATTTCTCCAAAGCCAACTTCACACTTCTTAAGACAGAAGTGGCAAACTTCACGACACCCATGCTGATGAACAATAGAGGTATGACTGCTGAATCCTACACAAATGCACTTTATAAGCACTTACACGAGTGCATGGATCGTGCAATCCCTAACAGAACCAAGATGCTAATTCTCCAAAAAAAGGAAGCCAATCTGGTGGTCCCCTGCCATAAGCAATCTCTACAACAGAAGAAAGAAACTGTTGCAAAAAAGAGTAAAATCCTATGATTGGAGAAATTCCCTGGTCAGCCTCAGTAAGAAGCTGAGATCCCTCATAAAATCCTCCAAAGCTAGTTACGAAAACAAAATTGCCACTGACTCTAAAGACAACCACAAAGCATTCTACAGCTATGTCAAGAATCTCAATGGCAGCACTCAGATCTTCTCTGAGTTACAGCACAATGGCACTAAATATACAGAACCAACTGATATTGCCAACATCCTGGCAGATAAGTTTACCCCCCTGTCATCCCCTAAAGGGCCCATCTCTATACCAGAAGAATGCAAAGTTCCTGTAATCACAGCTCCACAGGTAAAAAACACACTATCCAAAGCCAAGAACACAGCATCCATGGGACCTGACAACATCCCAGGCTATGTTCTACATGAACTGCAGAATGAATTGGCACCCCACCTAAGTACCATGTTCAATTATAGCCTCACCTCAGGCTATGTGCCCTCTGAATGGCACACAGCGACAGTTATCCCACTCCACAAAGGGGGAGCCACCACAGACCCCATAAACTACCTCCCCATTAGCCTAACGAGCCTGGTCTGCAAGGCTATGGAACGTATCATCATGGAACTTATAAACAATGACATTGGTAATCTCCAAAGTCAGGACCCCACCCAGTTCGGGTTTGTAAAAGGCAGATCATGTCTCCTAAACCTGATAGACTTCTTTGAAGCAGTCACCAAAGTCGTAGATGAGGGTAAGGTGATTCCCATAGCCTATCTAGATCTTTCCAAGGCTTTCGACACCATCCCCCACTCTGGAATTATAGATAAACTCACTAAACTAGGTATAAATCCCTATGTCACAAGATGGGTTGCCAACTGGCTCACTGACAGAACCCACACTGTGAAAGTAGCAGACTCCAAATCCAACTTCAGACCAGTGACAAGTGGAGTACCACAGGGCTCAGTCCTGGGTCCTCACCTGTTTGGCATCTACTTCTCTGAAGTACAGGCTAACTCAGAAGGTCTTTGGCTAATGAAGTTTGCAGATGACTGCAAACTAGGAACCATAATCAAAACTCCAAAAGATGTGGACATCCTACAAAAGAGCCTCGCTGAGACAGATGCCTGGTGTCAAAGCCATGGCCTCAAGCTCAATGCCAAAAAGTGCTTGTCATCCCTTTTGGTAAAAACTCTGTACCCATGAACTACCATATAGGTGGTTGTCTACTTAACACTGAAAGTATGATAAGAGACCCTGTGACACAGGTGGACAGTAGTCTCTCCTTTGATAATCACATCACCACAGTAATCAGGAAATCCTTCTATGTGGCACACCTCATCAGAAAAGGTTTCTCATCCAGGAAAAAATAGGTCATTGTTCCCCTCTACTCGTCACTCATTAGACCCATTATAGAGTATAATGCCCCTTTTAGTACGTACGTCACAAGACATCTACAACAACTGGAAAGGCCACAGAAATACCTTACAAAGAGGATTACTGGCCTCAAACTGATGCCCTACGCAGACCGTCTCAAAAAAATGCAGCTTTACTCCGTTACATATCGCCTACTCAGAGGCAATCTCTGCCTAACATACAAAGCTATGTCAAAGCCAGAGCTTTTAGACATGATCCACTTAAAGAAATCCCAGTCCCTACGAGCTACACGCTATAGGGACCTAAACCTTGTCACCACAATAAACAGAACATGCTGGAAGGATAGATTCCTGTACCAGAGACTTCCCATACTCTGGAACAGACTACCAATCTATGTCAAACAAAGCTCCTCATTAGCACTCTTCAAGAAAAATCTTGATGATTGTATGGGAGATAGGAAATTCACCCCGGGGATCACTTCTGTGGCTCTGCTTGACAGGGGCACAGGAAAATAATTTTCTTGGGTGGCGAAAGCCAGGGCACCTTTTGGCTAGGCTTATATAGGCCCTAGGGCCAATAGCCTAGTACCTACCTATGAACCTATGAACCTATTAAAACATACAGACAAGTAGTTGAAAGGAAAATGCTGCACATATATTCGGCATGTAGCATTTTTGCTTTCTACAGTGTTGATTGCCTTCAGCAGATGAAGCTAATTTTCCAAATACATCTCTGCATCTTCTCTCTTAGTGTGATGATCCTCTGTGCATCTGCCAGGGTTTATATTGTGCTGACTTGGGTCTCTGAGAACAATGATTATGCAGATGGTTCAGATCAATCACTTATTCTAAGCATCGTGCCTGTAGGAAGAGTCTCAGGGAGAATTTTCCTTGGGCTTGACCCCCTGCACAACTAGGAGGCACATTGCACATGCACGGGAGCACTAATATCAGCAGGAGGTTTCTCAGTGGCATTGAATCACCAAAAGGCACTGCATGTTATAAAGCTGAACTGTTCATATCTTCTACCCGCTTTTTGTAAAAGTTCAAAATGGCATCATCCATCTCAAGCGCTACCCATGACTGCAGTGCTGCATTCTTTTCTATTCCATGAAAACTGGCACAGTGGCGCACAGACATAAATGCTAGAGGCCGGCCATTGTTCTCTGGTATGAGATGTAGTTAATAGCCATGGCTTAGATGGCTCTGGTGCATGCAGGGTACCCAGGGGGTGCTCACAGGATACCAAAATATATCTCCTCCTACTGTACACAGACCACCAAGGCTATTTGCTGGGGACTCTTATGAGGGTCCTCAGTATATGGTGGGTGCCTGGCATGGTCTCATGAGGGAGGTTACTGATCCCACTGGCATTCCCCAAACAGGTGAGCAGTGTAGGTGCCATCACAGTGGCCTGAAGAGGTGTCATCTGGATATTCTTTGCCAATGGAAAGAAAGAGGTCAGAATGAGGGTGCCTGAGAGGTATTGTGAGTTTTTCATTTATTTATGTTTTTAAATATTATTCTGCCAATGTGGACTGTACTTTACTTTAAATGTATTTTTGTCCCATAGCACAGCATGCCAGAGCACAGAATTACCAGCAGTACCAGGGGAAGTTGGGCTGCCTTTCCAAGCATAGTGGGTGAGGACACCTGTTTTATACAGTACAGTACAGTTTTCTCATTTTAATAACTGAACGCACACCCATACTGCATAAACATGTTAGACATCTTAATTGTGGGATTATGTTATCTCCCGTTGGTTAGAGTATATACCCCTGTTAGCTGATTAGGTCAGTTAGGTCAATGCAGTAGTTTGTTACTATATGTTCATAGATTGTTAATAGGCTAATGACCACTACAGCCATTAAAAGCTTCGCTGCACATTCCAAACCCATTTGGATCATGAGTATCATAGGTATCTATATGGGGGGGGGCATGTTAGGGGGAAGTAATTAAGGGATTTGTAGGGGAATGTTTGTTAGGATAACACTTTTCTTACTGACGGTCTCTGTCCATAATAGACAAGGGGGCCAGACAGAATTAAATTTACAATTTCCTATCCAATTGACAAGGTTTTCTTTGAACATGGTCAGGAATGAACTCTGTTTTACCAGAATGAGGAGCCTGTTCCATAACATGGGGATGCTTTAGGATGCATATCTGTCTCTCCAGCATGTTCTGTTTATGTCACCAGCAAAGTTCAGATCAGTGAATCTAGTGTTTCTTGTGCTGTTTGTTTTGTGCATGTGCCACAAGAAAGCCCTGGAAGTCAGGGAAAGGTCCCCTCTCAGCAGCATGTAGAAGACTGAATACAGAAACAGAGCCTTTAGGAAATTAGTGTATGACAGGGTATTCATGCCCTGAATTCTTCTGGTGAGAAACCTTTATGGGCATTCCAAATGTTAAAAGTGTCTGGTTAGGGACATGCCAAAGAGGCATTGTACTTAACGATAGGTCTGATAAGGACCGAGTAGAGTGGTACTATAACATCCTTGGACCTGAATACCATACCCTTACCTCTTAGTTGAGCAATATAGTATGATTTTCTTACTAATTTAGCTATGTGTTGGTCAAAGGTCAGATTGCTGTCGACATGTGTTTCCAAATCCCTTACTATTAGGTGAACTCTTAGGCGTGTATTATTGATGGAGTAATTAACCTGGGTTGACAGTTTCTCAAAGGGCATTATAATGCATTTTTTATGGCATTGAGTTTTTGGTCATGGCTTTGGCACCAGATATTTTTATCTGTGTTAAAGCCTCTTGCAAGATGTTGATATCTTGGGGGGAATCCATAATAGCTCCAGTTTACAAACTTGGTGAGCCAGAGAGCTTTAAACATAAGCCTTGACTTCCAAGAATTAGATGCCAAAGAGAGTGGGCCCAGCACAGAGCCCTAAGGTACTCCCTTGGTGACCATCTCTGGGTGGAAGGGATCTCACTGATCCTGACTTCATGGGTCCCGTCTGTGAGACATTTGGCCATCCAGCAAGTTATGCAGGGGTTTATACCTAGTAATGAGAGTTTAACAATACCTGAATGACGCATTGTAATGAATGTCCTGCCAGGTCAAGATACACAGTACACATTGTTCTACCCTCATCCATTGCCTTGGTGACTCTCTCAAAGAAGTCTACCAGGTATAATCTTTCCTTAACAAAGCCAAATCAGGATGGGTCCAGTGTCTGCAGGTAGCCAATGTCCTTGTTTATCATTTCCATGATAATTTGTTCCACAGCTTTGGATATTCGGCTGCACTTATTAGTTGCAGCTCTAATAGTGCTACCAGAGTACTCAACAAGTAGCCCATTCACCTTTCATAGTGCATGATAAGAAGGTTGTGGGTTCTGTTGCATGTATATTACAAACATTACAGTTCAGCATGACAGGAGGGGAGGAATTTAGTGTGCTGTCCTGTGTATGTACTTCGGTAGGGCCCCATCTCACTGACTTTGTGGTAGCTGCATATGACAGTCAGGATAACTTCTATAGTCCATAGGGGAAAACATGTTTAATTACTCCCATAAAGATACATTACTGTATTTAATCCTATTTATGCCACACAAATTCACTGGTCAGCTAGTATACAGTTACACACAAATAATGCATTTTGTAGAGGATGCACATCACAGGTTACCTACTGTATGTCTGCATTTGTAGTAGATCCTTGTTATTGTCTCTAATGTTTTTTTATGAGATAACTGCAGTTGTAATTGATGTAACAAGTCTTCATCGGCATGTACTGTATTTCACAGTATGGTTGCATTTCTCTCTCCCACCCTCTTTGCCTCGATCCTTTTTGTTGATTATGTTTTGGGGTTGTTTTGTTATTTCTTTAATTTTCCATTTTTTTGTATAGCAAGGTGCCCAGCAATGCTGTGGCATCACTACGGACCACCAGCTCCTAATGAACAACTCAACTTGCCCTATCCACATGACAGACTGCCAGGGTGGCTGCCTCCCCACAGAAACCTGCAGTGGAGGCAGATAGGGTGGCTAGCCCTGGCCTTGACCGGGCTTCACCAATCACCAGTTTGTCTGCAGCTTACCCATCAGGCTTGTCTATCTTCTGTGTTTGTACTTGCAATCCTGCTTCCTACCCTAACCCCCTCACCATTCTGTTCACCTTTCCTTATTTTCTTCCTCACCTTAGCTTTGTGATATATAGAACATGGGTGACTGCCCCAAAAAGACAATATTACCTTACCTTTCTGTCCTGCATTCTGGTCACCTTAGCACTTTCCGTTATGTGCTTCAACTCTCCTGCCTCCTCTTTTATCATACCTCTCTGATAGTCCCATTTCCACCCTTTAATCTGGTCAACAATTAGATTAAACCAGTGCAATGAGCCCTTTAAGGCTGCTAGCCACCTTTCTCATCTTGAATCTTCTATGTGTGTTCTAAGGCACTGAGACACATAGATGCGTTGCTGGACAACAAACAAGGGAGGGTATAGACATACAAGAGAGAGTAACAGGGTATGTATGACCACTACTACCCCTTTGTCAGTGTCAGACCCACTTGGAGTCTAGACCCCACCCTGTGCACCCCTAGGGTATGTAAATTGTTAGAACAAATAAACCTCCTGATTAGTACTCTCAACTACCAGTCTTCTGATCATTCCACTACCAGGTCTCACCTCTAGAATGCCTATACCTGTCTACTGAACACTATTCTAGAACTAATCATCCACAGTCTTCTAATCATTCCACTAGCAGGTCTCACCACTAGAATACTTATACTACCTGTCTACTGAGCACTATTCTAGAACTAATCATCCACAGTCTTCAAATAATTTCACTAGGAGGTCTCACCTCTAGAATGCTTATACCTGTCTACTGAACACTGTTCTAGAACTAATCATCCACTCATAATAATTTCATTAGCAGGTCTCAACTCTAGAATGCTTATACCTGCCTACTAAACAATATTTTAAAACTAATCATCCACGGTCTTTTAATTATTTCACTAGCAGGTATCACCTCTAGAATGCTTGTACCCATCTGCTGAACACTATTCTAGAACTAATCATCAATAGTCTTCTAATCATTCCACTAGCAGGTATCACCTCTAGAATGCTTATACCTGTCTACCAAACACTATTCTAGAACTAATTATCCAGATAACACCACTTACTTTTATTTCTACTCCTAATTTTCACCTTTCCTTGTCGTGCCAAAGCCTATTCATTCCATTACTGCCTCCTCATCAGTATTACAGCATTTTCTCTTCCTATAACATGGACTCTACACTGCCTGTATTTCAGTATAACAATTTACACCATGTTATAAACCTATTCAGTAATACCACATCTAACTTTGACTGACATTGTCTTTGATTATTCTGATGTTTTCACTCAGATATATCTATGCTACTAATCAATTGATTTTTCAGCATTCTGCATTTCAAAATTGTTTCTGGGACTGTTATACTTTTATTTTTCTTTATATATTGGCATTGCTTTCTACCTATAATGGAAGTTTAAACTTGTTGAGTAACTATTGATTTATTCCGGTTCTGTCCAGACTCTGAAACAGCTAGACTTGTCACCTTGGCACCCTTTTGTTTGCCAGTGGCACCCCTTGCAAGTTCTTCCCATCCTATAAATCCTTGCTCTAAGGAGAAACACTCCAAATCTCTTTGCCACCATTGCAGCTATGATGTCTTTTAGCAAACTAGAAATATTAGAAGTAATTTGCCAATGTGCTTGACTTTGGTGGTTTCTTTTGTGCTAGCTTTGTCAATGCTGGAGGCCACTATATTCAAGGGATTCTCTATCGTGTGTCTGGTACCAATTCTATCCCTGATGTTGCGAAGGTTATTGTTGGCATTGGTGCACTCAGGGACCAAGCTCTCAGTGATGAAATCTTCTGATGTGACTTCAGCTCCACAGCCTTTGGTGCAGACCGTCAGTGTCCCTTCACTAATACAGCCAGTTTAGTGCTAGGAAATTCAAGCCTGAATATTTCACATGACTTGTTGATACAGTGGAGACCTGAATTAGGTTCTTTGCAAGGGTAGGCACAGATTCCATGAATTCTGCCCCAAGATGCCATTGATGCTAGATCATTTGCCCATTCATCATTGGTGTTTCCACAGGACAGAGGACCTCATAGGCCCACGTTGCTGAGATCTGGGGGTGCCTTCTTGCCAGGAAAGTTCAGATAATAGTTTTCCTTCCTTGTCTCCCAAGGAAGAGTGATGTAACAAAAAGTAACTGGACTCCCCTTCAGAGTCAGACTCCCAAGATGTAGCTATCAATGAATGAGGATATTCCCTTAATCCATTCCTGAAGACACCAATATTGTTAACATCCTGGAGATGATGAGGCAGAGATGTTCCTGGCCCATAGCTCCCACCTCTCTGGAGGAAAAGATTTTTCAGGGAGCTTAAAAGTCCTCTCCTCAGTGGCCAAGTAGCATCACCCCAGATAAGCTTGTGGATATGGTGTGCTTTAAAATCTGGAAGGAGCTGGATATGGCTAAGCCAATACTTTTTAAACTCAATGGAGTGCTGCAGATCCCCAAAGATTGACAGCACTGGAGCAAGGGACCCCTTGTGGACTTCATAGTGGTGTCTGCTGCCACCAAGTGGGATGTACCTGGGGGCACTCAAGCTATCCATCCTCCAAACAGGGAATCTAAGATGATGGATAGACTTGGGATGTATATGCATCCAGTGCCTTCTTGACCAGATTCTCAAATTCTATGATGCATATTATCAGGTTTCAGAAGGATTTGACAGAGAAACTTTTCACACTCTGAAACTGTTGTCCACAGGTGATCTGAGGACACATTTGGGGACTCAAGTAGTAACTATATCTTCCATCTCTTCACTGTCTGTGAGTTTGATACATAATGTAATGTATGGAATGGCTAAAGAGGTGGGTTCAAGCATAGCAATGAGGGGACAAGCCTGATTGTGCCTCACTGATTTTGCAGACCACTTCAAGGTGGCTTTGCCAGTGCTTCATTTGATGGAAACTCCATGTTTGGTCAGAAAGTGAAAGAAAAACTGTTGCAGTGTGAGCAGCAAGGTACAACATTCACCACTGTTGGGGGCAGGTTTTTGGCACCTGCAAAGAACCTTTCAAAGGAACCAAAAAGGCACAAAAAATGTATGGCACTGTAAGTCCCAGCAGACTCAGAACAGATAGCAGTATGACAAGGGTTCCTATGGTAGAGGGGATTTCCAGTCTACCCACCACCATAAAGGCAGAGCTGGTCTGAACCATAATGGTTTTGGGGACCCTTTCAAGGATCCTTTCCTCTTTCCTCCCAACACTCAGACTTGTGAGAGATGCATTTATATATCCAAATTGGAAGCCACACACTCTCCAGTCAAGACTGGAATAGCTGGTCAAGAGGAGAAGGTCAACACTTGCACCACACCACATGGAACATAAAGCCCTCCAGAACACACACCAACACTCCCTTCACATAAAAACAGAAACCATACACCTACCTTCACAGAGGCTCTCAATAAAAATCTACTCAAAGAGCAGAGACCTCCAAGGCAGAAATACACTCAGCCACCACAACACAACACTAATCATGAGACACATAACTCTCCTAAACAGTGTGCCACTCAACCAAAGCCCCTAAGACAAAACACCTTGCCCAACACACTTGTCATAGGTGACTCGATAGTGAGGCACACTGATGTCCCACTCACTAGGTTGAAGAAGGAGAAAGTAACAGTCAGCTGCTTGTCAGGCACCAGGATCCACCACATAATGCATGCGCTCAGGTCCCTCAACAATAAGTACAAATATGGCTCTGTCATTGTACATGTGGGAGTGAATGACCTGAAACGTACCTCCCTGGACTACATCTAAAGAGACATGGAGGAGCTCTCGGATTATGTAGCCTAGGTGGGTATGACCCTAGCCCTGAGCAGAATCCTACCATCACCTAGAATGATACCACACTACAAGCAGAAAATGATTGATTACAACAATTGGTTAAGTTTCTGGTGTCATTCTAAGGGGATCCAGCATCTGTCTGCCTGGGATGACATGATTGACAGACCTCAATGCTTTGCCAGAGATGGCCTGCATCTGTCACCCCTAGGCTTCCAGATACTGGCCAAGGATCTTGCCACCCCTATAGTGCCTTTTTTAGGTGGTGTTCCAAAGACCAAATTACCATCATAAGAGCTACAAACAAATGCAATATGAGGGTCGTGCTGCTCAATGCTAGAAGTCTAAATCTCAAAATGCACTCCTTAAAATAGAGAACATAGACATTTATGCTGTAACAGAGACCTGGTTCAAGTCAGCAGAAAGCATCCCTGCACTACCAGGCTATAATTCATTCCACACCTTTCGGCCCCAGAACTTGGACCGAAGCTCCAAAGGTGGTGGTATTTCCATATTCATAAACGATGCACACACCTCTAGACTGGTAGCCTAATATAATGCATCTGAGATACTTCAGGTGCAGCTAACATTGGGTAAGACAGCAATTCAGGTCTGCTATAGGTCCCCAACCATGTCCCAAGACTCACACTCCACGTTCCTAAGTACCCTGCAGAATATTAGGATCCAACCTAACACCCTTGTTAGATATTATGAATATGAGGCTGAAATTAATTCTGTTGTAAATATGCTGAAAGAAAAAGTTTGCTTAAATACAGAAACAGAGTTTAGTAATATGTGATCAGCAACCATACTAAATGACTGTGGCTTAAAAAAATAAGACACACACACATCAAGAAAACTGACTTCTTACAGACATGATAAGAATGTAATCTGCTTTCACTGGACAACAGGACATGCTTTTCTAAGAAAGTTTAAAAATGCGCTTTTCTAATCCACAAGGCATTTCCTTGAAGACAGTTTACTTATCAGCATTTGCACAAGAACAGATGTGTTAGCATTTGCGTCATCAAGCCAGTATCTTTCCAAAACCTAGAGGGTGTGAGTTTAACTAAAATATGTATAAAAAGTCTGTATTAAATCTAGTTATGTTAGGGGTATGGTAGGGACACATTTGGTGTCCTGAGGTAAATGTTATATCTCCCACATCATCTGTACTATATGAGAAGTAAAGTGGAACAGTACTTTAAACTGCAACGTTTGTCCAGTTTGGTTTATTATAAAAGGTTATTGGTTACTGCTCTTAAAGACAGGTGCTGCAAAGTATATTCTCTCATCAGTGTATATTCTGCAAGTTTCTGTATGCGACAGACTGTGAATGCAAATATAACCAGACTTTGAATTTTAGCAGAATCCAGCCAGCAAGACTGAGTGTCTCAAGAAGACTTCAAATCCCACAGCAAGAAGCAGCAAGCAGTAAGCAGAAAGAGATCAATATATAATTATTTTTTCAATGGCGAGCCAAGCAGTAAGAAGCAGTGAGCAGAGAGCTAAATATTTTTTCAATGGCAAGCCAGCCGAGTCTAGCACCATATAATATTTTTCAACCCTCATACTGGGCGACTTCAACTACTCCTCCATTAACTGGGAAAACTACTCATGTACCAATACACTTGCCCAACGTTTCCTTGAATTCATTAATTCTAATGCCCTGGATCAGCTCATTCTTACCCCCACTAGAGGTAGCAACATCCTTGACCTGGTCATTACTAACATGGCCAACCTTTGCTCTTCACCAATAGTCAACTCCTCCCTGGTTAGCTCCGACCACAAACTAATCACCTTGGAAATCCACATCCCTCCCAACACCCCCCGCAAAGGTAATTACCAAGAAAAACTTCTCCAAAGCTAACTTTGGGCTCCTAAAAACAGAGGTGGCTAATTTCACGGCACCCATGCAAATGGAGAATAGTTGCATGATCGCCGAATCATACACTAATGCACTGTATGAACACGTACACAAATGCGTGGATCTCACCATACCCAATAGAACCAAGATGCTCTCCTCCAAAAAAAAGGAAGCCAATCTGATGGTCCCCTGCCATAAATAAACTCTACTAAAGAAGGAGGAAACTGATGCGGAGTAAGGTAAAGTCCCAAGACTGGAAAATCTCCCTTAACCTCAACAAAAAGTTGAGATGCCTCATCAAATCCTCTACAGCTAGCCTTGAAACAGAATTTTAGTAGATAGTAAAGACAACCACAAGGCCTTCTATAGTTATGTAAAGAATCTCCACGGCAATACCCAGATTTGCTCTGAGCTACTGCACAATGGTACCTCCTATACCGAGCCAACAGATATTGCCAATATACTGGCCGACAGATTCAGTGCCAACTTTACCCCTCCCCCCCAAAGGACCAATCACAATACCAGTAAATTGCCAGGCACCCAGTATTACTGCTGCACAGGTTAAAACAGCACTGTCCAAGGCCAGGAATACAGCTTCTATGGGACGTGACAATATCCCTGGCTGTGTTCTACATGAACTACAGAGTGAACTGGCACCTCACCTGTGTGCCCTGTTCAATCACAGCCTCACCTCAGGCTTTGTCCTTATCAAATGGTGCACTGCTACAGTCATCCCTCTCCACAAAGGAGGAGCAACTACAGACCCTGGGAACTATCGTCCCATTAGCCTGACTAGTCTGATATGCAAAGCTATGGAACGCATCATCATGGACTTAATAAACAAGGATATAGGGAATCTCCAAACTCTGGATCCCACACAATTTGGTTTTGTGAAGGGTAGAGCATGCCTGCTCAACTTGGTCGACTTGTTTGAGTCAGTCACCAGAGCTGTGGATGAAGGCAAGGTGGTTCATACAGCCTACCTTGATCTGGCCAAGTCCCTTGATACCATTCCCCAGTCAGGAATCATAGAAAAACTCACTAAGCTAGTCATAAACCTCTATATCACTAGGTGGGTTGCAAACTGGCTCACAGATAGAACCCACAGTTGAAAGTAGCTGACTCCAAGTCAGACTGCAGACCAGTTATGAGTGGAGTCCTACAGGGTTTGGTCCTGGGTCCCCTCCTATTTGGTATCTACTTCTCTGAAGTCCATATCAACATGAAGTGACTCTGGCTGACAAAGTTTGCAGAAGATTGCAAGTTGGGAGCTATTATTAACTCCCCAAGTGATGTTGACATCCTACAGAAAGACCTCACTGAGACCAACGACTGGTGTCAGAACCATGGCCTTAAGCTCAATGCCAAAAAATGTGTCGGCATCCCCCTTGGGAAAAACCTGGTTCCCTTGAATTACCACATCAATGGTAGTCCACTGAATACAGAAGGCATTATAAGAGATCTGGGAACACAGGTTGACAGCAACCTCTCTTTTGAGCACCACATTGCCACTGTGGTCAGAAAGTTCTTCTATGTGGCACATCTCATTACTGAGGGATTTGCATCTAGGAAGAAAGAGGTCATTGTCTCCCTCTACTCTTCCTTCAATAGGCCAGTCATTGAGTACAATGCCCCATTTGGCATGTTCCTCACTAGATACCTGCAACAACTGGAGAGGCCACAAAAGTACCTCACAAAGAGGATCCTAGGCCTTAATCACTTGTCCTATATGAGCAGACTCAAAAAACTCCAACTATTCTCTGTCTCATATTGCCTACATAGAGTCGATATCTGCTTGACTTACAAAGCCATGTCTGACCCAGCTCTGTTAGAAATACTACATGTAAAGAAATCCCAATCCCTCCACACCACACATTCCAGAGACCTCAACCTCATTACCACAATCAACAGAACATGCTGGAGGGACAGGTTCATAACCCAGAGACTGCCCATGCTATGGAACAGACTTCCCATACATGTCAAGCAGAGCACCTCACTGGCCCTCTTCAAGAGAAACCTTGATGAGTGGATGGGAAATAGAAAGTTTACCGAGAGGATCACTCCAGTGGCTTTACTTGACAGAGGCACTGAGAACTAAGGTTGGGTGGCACGATGCCAGGGTAATCCTATGACCTAGGCTTGTAAAGGCTCCAGGGCCATTAGCCTAGTACACACCTATGAACCTATGCATCCTGAAAGAATGCCTAACCTTCCTGGTCTGGAGGCAGTCTGGGATGACTTTCCCTCCACCTACCAGCATGGTTCGCCATCATGCTGGATAAGGAAAATTATATGCAGATGCTACTCTTTATCCTTTTTGAAAATGCCCAAAAGTGTGTGCTCACATCCCCATTAGTTCCTCACTGACAGAGGTGGGCAACTCTGAAACAAGCAGGTATCCTCTCCCACCAGACCAGAGTGGGTCCATATTCTACTCCAGATTCTTCCTGGTACCCAAAAAGACATACAACCTCAGTCCGATCTCTACTTAAACTGAATGAATCATTGCATGAAAAAGGAGCCCTTCTGGATGAGCACTGTACAGTCCATCTGTACAGCTGATACTGCCTTATCTGCAGGTCAGGATGTGCTCTTTGGATCTCCAAGATTTATACCTATACATCAAAACAGCAAAGATATTATGGAGATTTCTGCACTTCCGGGTAGGGACAAGTCATTAGCAGTTTCAATTCCTGCCTTTAGACTCACCACAGCTCCCCTGGTGTTACTAAATGCATGGCTCTAGTCATGGTCCACATGTGATTACTAGGATTAAAGTTATTCCCTTACCTAAATGACTGTTTCACAGTGGTTCCCACTGTGGAAAACCTTCTCAAGGCAAGAAAGTCTGTCTTTGGGGATCATGGTCAATCTGACAAAGTCACATATGGAGCTGTTACAGTCCCGTCACATATGGAGCTATTACAGTCCCGTCACATATGGAGCTATTACAGTCCCATCACATATGGAGCTATTACAGTCCTGTCACATATGGAGCTATTACAGTCCCTGGTATTTACTGGCTGCCAGTTGGATACAGTCAACCAGTAGGTACCCCAGGACATGATTTCCACCATTATGAATGAAATTACAAGTATCTTAAAAAAAAATACCATCAATCTACAGCAGCTGTGATATTCGAGGTACTTAGTTTTTTGGAAGCATCTGCTCTGGTGGTACCTTTCCCAAGCTGAACATGAGAATTCTACAATGGACACTAAGAACTCAGTGGGATCAAGCAATTCAGCCCATGACAAATATGACCAAGTTTTCAAGGACCTGCATTAAGAGCTTGCTATGGTGGATAGACTCACAGAACCTATATGTGGGAACACCGTTTCTTTCTATGTCCCTACTCTCTGGAAAAAAAGTCACCTTTTTCCCCTCCACAGAGGAGTGTATTCAACAAAACTCTCAGACTACAGGCCCATTGCCATCCTCTCCCCCACCCCCATCAAAAATACTCACAAAAATGCATCCATTCACAACTCTTACAATATCTCACACAAAATGACCTCCACCCTTCATCTCCGCATGGCTTCCATTCTACCACAGTACCTCTACCACTTTACTTAGTTTTACCAATACAGCAAATACAAAAAGGAATGAGGGAAACTTAGTGTCTGCCCTCTTCCTTTATTTATTCAAGGCCTTTTACAGTCTCTCACACTGTTTTCCTACACAAACTTTGTAACTTAGGACTTGACACCACTGATATATCATGGTTTCTCAGCTACCTCCAAATTAGAGCTCAAGCTGTAAAGTGGCAAAAAGACATCTCATCCTTCCTCCCCTTCCCAGTCAGTGAACCACAAGGATCAATCTTGGGACCCATTCACTTTAATATCTTCATCAATGACCTATGCACGGCCTGTAAAACTGCATCCTTAGTAAGTATGCAGATGACGCCACATTTATCTGTATTGCAAAAAAAAATCAACAAACTACAAGAACTTACCCAGGAGTCCTTCTCCTCTATAGAAGCCAGAAGCCTGACTGACATCTGCCCAGCTGTTCCCAAACCCAAATAAATCCAAAGTAGTCCTATTTACTCCCAAACAGCTTACAATAAACAAAACCTCCAGTTACTTCCTCCAACAAAACAAAATTTGAACTTGCGCACATACTAAATGGCTAGGAATCCATGTAAATGAAAACCTAAAATTTGACAAACACATCCAAAATATAGTCAAAAAATTACACCAAAAACTACATTCTGTCTCTATAGAGCCAAACCCTTCCTTTCAGACAATATAAGAAAATATGTTGCCTCTTCTCTCTTCTTGCTTACTCTTAATGTATTCTGCACCCATCCTTAATAACATCCAAATGACCCTGCTAAACAAACAAGCAATGTTCCTACAAAATAGAAAAATTATTTATTTATTTATTTATTTCCATTTTGGTGACCGGGGAGGTCCACTGGGCTCGAATAACCCATTTTCAGTGGAGGCCTGGGAGAAAAGCTCCATAGTACAAAGTATAAACTACATAATGCAGAATACATAGTACAAAGTAAAAGCTGCATAGTTCAAAGTCAACACAATTCAATACATAGTTGCTAAAAGGTGAGAATAGCTCCATAATACAAGTATAAACTACATAATTCAGAATACATAGTACAAAGTAAAAGCAACATAGTTCAAAGTCAACAAAATTCAATACATAGTTGCTAAAAGGTGCAGTAAACACCTTGTGGGTGTAAAATGGCAAGTAAGAACAGTTCATTGCCAACCTTCCAACCAGAACCCACCACTGTGCACCCCCCCCCAAGGCAATTACAGTGGCTGAAATTCCCACACTATCTAACCTACTCACAACACTACAAATCCATAACGTTGTGTATAAGCCTAACAAGTGTCCATCCATTTCCACCTTCTTATAAATATATAACCCTTCCAGACCACGATGTCATGGGACAAACACCTATTACAGGTATCCAAACCCAGCAATTCTGCCGACAAATCCATACTCTCCCACCACATCACTAAATCCTGGAACTCCACTCCACTAGGAATATGACATGAACACTCCTTAAAATCATTTAAAGCTCGACTAAAGTCCTACCTACTTGGTTACCACCTTTGTACATGTTAAACCAAAAAGACCTCAACAAACGGATGAGTCCAACCACACGTAACTTAACGCTTGACTTTATTGCACACAAAATACAGCGTTTTCGCTACCCTTATCAGGAAGCTTCTTCAGAGATAAATAAAAAAGCGCGAGACAGCGCTTTTAAATAACAAGTGAATGCACGTGAGCGTGCTACATTAATTAGACAAATGAATAGGTCATAATAAAATAAACCATATGTAATGTGTTAAAATAAGATACAATAGATATCATACTTCCATATAAGATTTTTGTAACACAGGAATAAAAGATTTAAACATTTTTAAAAATATATACCTTAGGTTTAAACAAACCAGCTAAGCAACACTAATAACATATCAGTTGCAAGCTGCTAGCAATAAGTGCCACAAGAAGTACTAAGTAAGGCGAATGAGAGATCAATATATACTTTCAATTAAAAGTATTTATATGACAACTATAAATGCATCGCATGAAATGGTAAACAAAACATTACATTGCTGCCATTCATACATGTAAAAAGGAAATGCTTTAGTTATAAAGATGTGAAAATTAAGCAGATATTAAAATAAAATGAAACCAGTAAACAATACAATTGGCTTAACTCTAGTAAGTCATCTCAAATGTGCTTTTAGTTTAAGAAAGGGTGTGATGTTGCAACTTTCATTTAACCCTGGGGAACTGAAGGCATTCAGTTTGAGCTGCCATAATAATTCACGTACCTCCAGGTTCAAAGAAAGTGGACCCCCTCTAAAGGATTCAGACAAGTGGTCAACACCCATAAAAACAAACGAATGGCCAGGGAAAAGACCAACATGTTTGGCCAGAGCGTTCTCAGTATTCCCTGTTCTGATAGCATACTGGTGCTGATATATTCTGTCCTTAAACCTTCTATCGGTTTTACCAATATAGAAGGCAGGACAGCACACACAGTATGCTATATATATGATAGATTTTGTATTACAATCAATTCTATGGTGGATGTAATATTTATTTTTACAATTTGTAACTATACAGTAACTACCTGTTCTAATGTACATACAATATTTACAAAAACCACACGTAAAAGAACCCTTAGTTCTAAGTGTGGAATTAGTTACTGTGTTAGCTTGTAACAGGTCTTTAATGTTTTGACCACGCCTGAAAACAATATGTGGTTTTGCCCCTAGTTTTTCAAGTAGACAACTATTATTAGAAATAACTGCCCAATTCTTAAAAAGAATGTCTATTATACACCCTGAATCAAGATTAAATGTTGTGATAAAACTACACTGGGTACTACTAGGGGGATCAACAACTGAACTGCACGGACTAGTTCCTTCCTTTTCAATAGATGCCAAGCTTTCAATAAGGGCACCTTGATTTAACATAAGTAAAGGTTTATAAAAACCTTTTCTTCTCTTATGGCTAACTTCACCTATCAGATCATCCACCAAGGAATTTGAATAGCCTCTATTTAAGAATAAAGATCTCAAATATTCGCATTCACTAACAAAATCTTCCCACTCACTACACATGCGGGCAGCTCTTACAAGCTGTCCTTTTACAATGGCTCTTTTTTGTCGCATTGGGTGAGAGCTGGAAAAATGAAGAAAGGAATTGATGTAGGTGTCCTTTCTGTAAATAACTGAATTGAACAAGTTCTTTTGGACATTTTTTACTAATTTAACATCCAAATAACTTATAACTTCTGTATTGAAGTTATACGTGAATTCAGGAAAGGAGTTGTGCTATTCAAGAAGGCTACAAACTTATCCGCTTCAATGGAATTCCCTTTAAACAGAAGGAATATATCATCTAAGAAGCGGGTGTAATAAGAAATTTTACTAGACCATTCCCCACTACATAGCACAAACTTCCTTTCCCAAAAGGCCATGACTAAATTGGCTACGGCCGCACCACAAGGGGAGCCCATGGCCACCCCTTGTTTCTGTATATAGATCTCATTGTCAAAAACAAAAAAGTTGGATGTTAGAATAATGTCCAAAATTTCTGTAATATTATCTATTTCGTTAGGTGAGGCTCCAAATTCTATAAGGAGCAATTCGATCCATTCACAGGCCTCCAAATGGGGAATAGATGTATATAAATCAGCAACATCTATTGTTAAAAAGTTATTCTCACCAATTTCACCGAAGTTATTAATATCCGTAAGGAAGGACCAGGAGTCTTTACAGATTGTTGGTACTTGTTCAACATATTTTCTAAGTAACAAGTCCACATATTTGGAACAGGGGTAGGTAACCGATGCACGCCCATCAATAAGAGCTCTCATAGGGGGGTCCCCAAAGGTTTTTTGAACCTTTGGGGTCCCAAACTTATCACTGCAGTTCTAGGATATAAAATGTCAATGTACTTAAAAATGTCTTCACTAATTCTGCCATTAATGTATAGATCACGTAAATAACCTCTAATTCTTTTTATACTAGTATTCATCTCGTTGGTAGAAGATTTATTATAAGATGCAGAATGTAAGACCTTCAACATTCTTTCACTGTAATCAGCCTTTTCAAATATTGCCAGGCCACCCCCTTTGTCCGGTTTTATAACTCTAACGTCAGCGAAACGCAAAGTACGTAAAGCTGAAAGTTGTTCCTTAGTAATGTTAAATTTATTAACATTATTAGGGTTAGTTTTACCTGATCCGACAATGTGCCTGATATCTAATTCGCACATATGTTCGAATATTTTAAGTGTCACATTCAAGGGGGGATTGAAAACACTGGAAAGTTTTAACCTATTATCAGGAAGGAAATCAGTACCATTAAAAAGGAGTTTTAAGTTCAATTTTCTGATGTAGCATTTAAGGTCAAGAAGAACTTTTGCTACATCACATCTCTCGAAGGTACAAATGTATTCCCTAATGCCAATAATTCTACCAGCTCAGGTTCTAAGTGCAAACTAGAAAAGTTGTATATTAAAAAATCACCTTTCTTATTTGAAATAATCTTAGGATGATCTGGGTATGCATCGCTTATATCATTACCAACTATTTCCAATTCCTGTTCCCCTTGTACTGTTTCTGTTTCTGTTTGTTCTTTGTCCCTAAAAAATTACCTTGTTCATTGAAGTTGTTCCCACTATATTCAGTTGAGGGACCAGGATTTTCTGAATTTGAATTGGCTCCTGTATTAAATCTCTTATTTGCATTCCTATTACTCCTTCTAAGAGGTTGCTCTACCCGTGTATTTATCGGTGCATTCGAACAAGTCCCCTCCCCTTCAAAATCATCTTCACACCCTGCTCTAAACCATCATTACTATTAGTAGTTGGTTTAATTTTCAAATTAGGAAAAACATTTCCTTTTGAGTAAGAAAGTCTGTCCCTGTACAGCTTTTTGGATTTATTAACTTTCAGTTTAACCATGAAAGTATCAATGCTAGCAAAAATACGTGAATGGTCAAATTTTATTTGACTAAGCCATGTCATTTTAATTTCAGCATCAAGTAAACAGATTTCGTCAATCAGGTTTTTCACCATGCCATCATAATGCTTCACTAGTAATTCCAACAGCTGTATTCCCTGAGCCTGAAACAGGTTCCTTAAATCAAGTAAAAATGCACTAGTATTTAAAATGCTAGCAGGGGAAAAGTTAGATCTCAACCCTTTAGGGATAATACCTTCAGATATACATTGTCTAAAGTAAGACACTTCCAACTGTAATTTACGTAGTTTAAGAGTTTTAGTGTCAAGAGTCTTTAATTTATCAGTCAAGGAGGCTGAAGGTTCAGCTCTCAAATCAGCATTCTGCACCGACGTAGAGTCAATAGTCACTTTATCAAAAAGGAAAAAGTCACCTGTATTATATATCCAATCTGAAACTGACCCCTCGCCAATAAGTGCGTCGTTCTGTGCTGAAGAGTTACCTCCCAATCGATGTTGCAAATCTGCTCGTACATTAGTACCATTTACGTTGTCAGGACTCGTTGTTCTCGTTCTCTGCCCTAGCGGAATTGAGTCTTGAGTGCTCGAACAAGCTGAACCAGGTAACACTCGATTAGAGTGTTCGTTTGTGTTGTTACTCCTGTGTCCCCCATACGCCTCTTCTAATAAATGAAACCGGCTGTTTAGGGATTCAATTTTCTGCGTAAGCTGTACCAACAAGACTGAAACGTCAGTCGTTTCGGCGGTTGGTTGACGAAACACCGCCGGAGTGGCAGGGCTCTCCATATGTTGTTGGAAACCAACATAACTAGAGGTCATAGAGCACTGGTACACCAGTTTCCAACAACATATGGAGAGCCCTGCCACTCCGGCGGTGTTTCGTCAACCAACCGCCGAAACGACTGACGTTTCAGTCTTGTTGGTACAGCTTACGCAGAAAATTGAATCCCTAAACAGCCGGTTTCATTTATTAGAAGAGGCGTACGTTGGACACAGGATTAACAATACAAATGAACACTCTAACCGAGTGTTACCTGGTTCTGTTTGTTTGAGCACTCAAGACTCAATTCCGTTAGGGCAGAGAACGAGAACAGCGAGCCCTGACAACGAAAATGGTACTAATGTACGAGCAGATTTGCAACATCGATTGGGTGGTAACCCTACAGCACAAAACGACGCACTTATTGGCGAGGGGTCAGTTTCAGATTGGATCTATAACACAGGTGACTTTTTCCTATTTGATAAAGTGACTATTGACTCTACGTCGGTGCAGAATGCTGATTTGAGAGCTGAACCTTCAGCCTCCTTGACTGATAAATTAAAGACTCTTGACACTAAAACTCTTAAACTACGTAAATTACAGTTGGAAGTGTCTTACTTTAGACAATGTATATCTGAAGGTATTATCCCTAAAGGGTTGAGATCTAACTTTTCCCCTGCTAGCATTTTAAATACTAGTGCATTTTTACTTGATTTAAGGAACCTGTTTCAGGCTCAGGGAATACAGCTGTTGGAATTACTAGTGAAGCATTATGATGGCATGGTGAAAAACCTGATTGACGAAATCTGTTTACTTGATGCTGAAATTAAAAATGACATGGCGTTTAGTCAAATAAAATTTGACCATTCACGTATTTTTGCTAGCATTGATACTTTCATGGTTAAACTGAAAGTTAATAAATCCAAAAAGCTGTACAGGGACAGACTTTCTTACTCAAAAGGAAATGTTTTTCCTAATTTGAAAATTAAACCAACTACTAATAGTAATGATGGTTTAGAGCAGGGTGTGGAAGATGATTTTGAAGGGGAGGGGACTTGTTCGAATGCACCGATAAATACACGGGTAGAGCAACCTCTTAGAAGGAGTAATAGGAATGCAAATAAGAGATTTAATACAGGAGCCAATTCAAATTCAGAAAATCCTGGTCCCTCAACTGAATATAGTGGGAACAACTTCAATGAACAAGGTAATTTTTTAGGGACAAAGAACAAACAGAAACAGAAACAGTACAAGGGGAACAGGAATTGGAAATAGTTGGTAATGATATAAGCGATGCATACCCAGATCATCCTAAGATTATTTCAAATAAGAAAGGTGATTTTTTAATATACAACTTTTCTAGTTTGCACTTAGAACCTGAGCTGGTAGAATTATTGGCATTAGGGAATACATTTGTACCTTCGAGGAGATGTGATGTAGCAAAAGTTCTTCTTGACCTTAAATGCTACATCAGAAAATTGAACTTAAAACTCCTTTTTAATGGTACTGATTTCCTTCCTGATAATAGGTTAAAACTTTCCAGTGTTTTCAATCCCCCCTTGAATGTGACACTTAAAATATTCGAACATATGTGCGAATTAGATATCAGGCACATTGTCGGATCAGGTAAAACTAACCCTAATAATGTTAATAAATTTAACATTACTAAGGAACAACTTTCAGCTTTACGTACTTTGCGTTTCGCTGACGTTAGAGTTATAAAACCGGACAAAGGGGGTGGCCTGGCAATATTTGAAAAGGCTGATTACAGTGAAAGAATGTTGAAGGTCTTACATTCTGCATCTTATAATAAATCTTCTACCAACGAGATGAATACTAGTATAAAAAGAATTAGAGGTTATTTACGTGATCTATACATTAATGGCAGAATTAGTGAAGACATTTTTAAGTACATTGACATTTTATATCCTAGAACTCCAGTGATGTTTGGGATCCCCAAGGTTCATAAAAACCTTGGGGACCCCCCTATGAGAGCTCTTATTGATGGGCGTGCATCGGTTACCTACCCCTGTTCCAAATATGTGGACTTGTTACTTAGAAAATATGTTGAACAAGTACCAACAATCTGTAAAGACTCCTGGTCCTTCCTTACGGATATTAATAACTTCGGTGAAATTGGTGAGAATAACTTTTTAACAATAGATGTTGCTGATTTATATACATCTATTCCCCATTTGGAGGCCTGTGAATGGATCGAATTGCTCCTTATAGAATTTGGAGCCTCACCTAACGAAATAGATAATATTACAGAAATTTTGGACATTATTCTAACATCCAACTTTTTTGTTTTTGACAATGAGATCTATATACAGAAACAAGGGGTGGCCATGGGCTCCCCTTGTGGTGCGGCCGTAGCCAATTTAGTCATGGCCTTTTGGGAAAGGAAGTTTGTGCTATGTAGTGGGGAATGGTCTAGTAAAATTTCTTATTACACCCGCTTCTTAGATGATATATTCCTTCTGTTTAAAGGGAATTCCATTGAAGCGGATAAGTTTGTAGCCTTCTTGAATAGCACAACTCCTTTCCTGAAATTCACGTATAACTTCAATACAGAAGTTATAAGTTATTTGGATGTTAAATTAGTAAAAAATGTCCAAAAGAACTTGTTCAATTCAGTTATTTACAGAAAGGACACCTACATCAATTCCTTTCTTCATTTTTCCAGCTCTCACCCAATGCGACAAAAAAGAGCCATTGTAAAAGGACAGCTTGTAAGAGCTGCCCGCATGTGTAGTGAGTGGGAAGATTTTGTTAGTGAATGCGAATATTTGAGATCTTTATTCTTAAATAGAGGCTATTCAAATTCCTTGGTGGATGATCTGATAGGTGAAGTTAGCCATAAGAGAAGAAAAGGTTTTTATAAACCTTTACTTATGTTAAATCAAGGTGCCCTTATTGAAAGTTTGGCATCTATTGAAAAGGAAGGAACTAGTCCGTGCAGTTCAGTTGTTGATCCCCCTAGTAGTACCCAGTGTAGTTTTATCACAACATTTAATCTTGATTCAGGGTGTATAATAGACATTCTTTTTAAGAATTGGGCAGTTATTTCTAATAATAGTTGTCTACTTGAAAAACTAGGGGCAAAACCACATATTGTTTTCAGGCGTGGTCAAAACATTAAAGACCTGTTACAAGCTAACACAGTAACTAATTCCACACTTAGAACTAAGGGTTCTTTTACGTGTGGTTTTTGTAAATATTGTATGTACATTAGAACAGGTAGTTACTGTATAGTTACAAATTGTAAAAATAAATATTACATCCACCATAGAATTGATTGTAATACAAAATCTATCATATATATAGCATACTGTGTGTGCTGTCCTGCCTTCTATATTGGTAAAACCGATAGAAGGTTTAAGGACAGAATATATCAGCACCAGTATGCTATCAGAACAGGGAATACTGAGAACGCTCTGGCCAAACATGTTGGTCTTTTCCCTGGCCATTCGTTTGTTTTTATGGGTGTTGACCACTTGTCTGAATCCTTTAGAGGGGGTCCACTTTCTTTGAACCTGGAGGTACGTGAATTATTATGGCAGCTCAAACTGAATGCCTTCAGTTCCCCAGGGTTAAATGAAAGTTGCAACATCACACCCTTTCTTAAACTAAAAGCACATTTGAGATGACTTACTAGAGTTAAGCCAATTGTATTGTTTACTGGTTTCATTTTATTTTAATATCTGCTTAATTTTCACATCTTTATAACTAAAGCATTTCCTTTTTACATGTATGAATGGCAGCAATGTAATGTTTTGTTTACCATTTCATGCGATGCATTTATAGTTGTCATATAAATACTTTTAATTGAAAGTATATATTGATCTCTCATTCGCCTTACTTAGTACTTCTTGTGGCACTTATTGCTAGCAGCTTGCAACTGATATGTTATTAGTGTTGCTTAGCTGGTTTGTTTAAACCTAAGGTATATATTTTTAAAAATGTTTAAATCTTTTATTCCTGTGTTACAAAAATCTTATATGGAAGTATGATATCTATTGTATCTTATTTTAACACATTACATATGGTTTATTTTATTATGACCTATTCATTTGTCTAATTAATGTAGCACGCTCACGTGCATTCACTTGTTATTTAAAAGCGCTGTCTCGCGCTTTTTTATTTATCTCTGAAGAAGCTTCCTGATAAGGGTAGCGAAAACGCTGTATTTTGTGTGCAATAAAGTCAAGCGTTAAGTTACGTGTGGTTGGACTCATCCGTTTGTTGAGGTCTTTTTGGTTTAACTAGTTTGTGGTTTTTTCGTTTTTACAACCTTTGTACATGTGATATTCCTGGATAATCTCCAAACCCTTATTAACTATCACCAGACTTTTATGTAATTGACCATACTACAGCTACTTCTCCACAACCTCTAACTATTTGACTATCAGCTACCCCTCTCCACTCCTACCTGTCTCCCTTTTAACTGGACCTCCTCAATACTCCTTCATAATTTGTAACCATCTTTATTCTATAATTACTTCATTGTCTCCTACACAATATCAATTTACAGCTGATTCCATTTGAAAATGACTAGATTCTTATAAGCTTGATATCAACTAATATTTCACTGTGTTCTTGTTTTAAATGTCATGTTTTCACTAACTGACATATCATTACTATTCTATTTATGTATATTTATTATGTAAATATCATAAAAGCAGGTTATTACCTCTCTGTACTCCTCCCTCATTGGGCCAATAACTGAGTACAACACCCTGTTTGGTATGTACCTCTCCAAACACCTGCACCAAATGGAAAAGCCACAGAAATACCTCACAAAGAGAATCCATGGCCTCCAACACCTGTCCTATGTGGACAGGCTCAAGTCACTATCACTCTACTTGGTATCGTACAGATTTCTCAGAGGTGATCTGTGTCTCACCTACATGGCTTTCTCAGACACTGCTCTACTAAAGATGCTCCATATACTTAAGTCTAACTCCTTCCACACTACCCAGTCAAAAGGCCTAAATCTAATATGTGACATTAACAAAACCTGCTGGAGAGACAGGTTTGTCTGCCAGAGGCTGCTCCATCTCTGGAATAGACTCCCCATACACGTCAAACAAAGTACGTCGCTGACTGTCTTCAAGCACAATCTTGATGAGTGTATGAGAAACCACAATTTTGTCCCAGGGGTTCCTCCTTTGTCCCTCACTGACAGGTGATACAGGTGCTGATTGAGGTTTCTTTTTTGGGGATAAACTCTTGCCTAGGGTTGTAAGGACCCCAGGCCATTAGCCTAGTAATCTCCTATGTTCCTATGAACTGCCTTCTAGTCATTCTTTAAAATGGAGTATTTCTCTTCAGGACACCGCTGAAAATGGGACCTGTGCTCAGTCGAACTTTCCCAGTAAACAAAAGCAATAAATAAATTAAATTCTTGACATCATCACTATTTTAAGGCCAAAAATAAAGAGTCGCACACTTTTGACGTGGGGACAGAAAAGACATGAGCTAAAGTTCTGACTGAGCTGTGCAGTCTGTGGTGTACCAGGGCTGTATGATATCAAGTTCTGTGGGAGCTGTGCAGTCTGTGGTGTACCAGGGCTCTATGATATCAAGTTCTGTGGGAGCTGTGCAGTCTGTGGTGTACCACTGCTCTGTGATCTCTAGTTCTGTGTAAAGTGTGCAGTCTGTGGTATACCATTGAACTATCATTCCTTGTTCTGCATGAGCTGTGCAGTCTGTGGTGTACCAGTGCACTATGACCTCTAGTTCTGAGTTAGCTGTGTAGTCTGTAGTGTACCAGTGCTCTATGATCTCTATTTCTGTGTGAGATGTGCAGTCTGTGGTGTTCCAGGGCCCTATGATCTCTAGTTCTGTGTGAGCTGTGCAGCCTGTGGTGTACCATTGCTCTATGAACTCTAGTTCTGTGTCAGCTGTGCAGCCTATGGTGTACTAGTACTTTATAATCTCCAGTTCTGTGTGAGCTATGCAGCTTGTGGTGTACTATTGCTCTATGAACTCTAGATCTGTGTGGGCTGTGCAGCCTGTGGTGCAGTAGTACTTTATAATATGTAGTTCTGAGTGAGCTGGGCAGTCTGTGATGTACCAGTGCTCTGTGATCCCTAGTTCTGAGTGAGATGTGGTTTACCAGGACTCTATAATCCCTAGTTCTGTGTAAGCTGTGCAGTCTGTGGTGTACCATTGCTCTATGATCCCTAGTTCTGCATGAACTGAGCAGTCTGGTGTGTACCACTTTATGATCTCTAGTTCTGTGTGAGCTGTACAGCCTGTGGTATACCCATGCTCTGTGATCTCTGGTTCTGAGTGAGCTGTGCAGTCTGTGGTGTACCAGTACTTTATAATCTCTAGTTCTGTGTAAGCTGTGCAGTCTGTAGTGTACCATTGCTCTATGATGTCTAGTTCTGAGTGAGATGGGCAGTCTGTGGTGTACCAGTGCTATGATCCCTGGTTCTGTCTGAGCTGTGCAGCCTGTGGTGCGCCAGGGCTCTATGATCTCTGGTTCTGAGTGAGATGGGCAGTCTGTAGTGTACCAGTGCTTTATGATCTCTAGTTCTGTGTGAGCTGTGCAGCCTGTGGTGTACCAGGGTTCTATGATCTCTGATTCTGTGTGAGCTGTGCAGTGTGTTGTATACCAGTGCTCTATGATCTCTAGTTCTGTGTGAGCTGTGCAGCCTGTGGTGTGCCAGTGCTCTATGATCTCTAGTTCTGTGTGAGCTGTGCAGCCTGTGGTGTACCAGTGCTCTATGACCTCTAGTTATGAATGAGCTGTGCAGTCTGTGGTGTACCAGTGCTCCATGATCCCTAGTTCTGTGTTAGCTGTGCAGTTTGTTGTGTACCAGTGCTTTATGATCTCTGGTTCTATGTGAGCTGTGCAGCCCGTGGTGTACCAGTGCCCTGTGTTCCCTGGTTCAGTGTAAGCTGTGCTGTCTGTAGTATAACAGTGCTCTATGATGTCTAGTTCTGTGTGAGATGGGCAGTCTGTGGTGATCCCTGGTTCTGTGTGAGCAGTACAGCCTGTGGTGTACCACTGCTCTATGAACTCTAGTTCTGTGTGGGCTGTGCAGCCTGTGGTGTACTAGTACTTTATAATGTGTAGTTCTGAGTGAGCTGGGCAGTCTGTGATGTACCAGTGCTCTGTGATCCCTAGTTCTGAGTGAGACGTGGTTTACCGGGACTCTATAATCCCTAGTTCTGTGTAAGCTGTGCAGTCAGTGGTGTACCAGTGCTCTATGATCCCTAGTTCTACATGAACTGAGCAGTCTGTTGTGTACCACTTTATGATCTCTAGTTCTGTGTGAGCTGTACAGCCTGTGGTATACCCATGCTCTGTGATCACTGGTTGTGAGTGAGCTGTGCAGTCTGTGGTGTACCAGTACTTTATAATCTCTAGTTCTGTGTAAGCTGTGCAGTCTGTAGTGTACCATTGCTCTATGATGTCTAGTTCTGAGTGAGATGGGCAGTCTGTCGTGTACCAGTGCTATGATCCCTGGTTCAGTGTAAGCTGTGCAGTCTGTAGTATAACAGTGCTCTATGATGTCTAGTTCTGTGTGAGATGGGCAGTCTGTGGTGTACCAGTGGTTTATGATCTCTAGTTCTGTGTGAGCTGTGCAGCCTGTGGTGTACCAGGGTTCTATGATCTGTGATTCTGTGTGAGCTGTGCAGCCTGTGGTGTACCAGGGTTCTATGATCTCTGATTCTGTGTGAGCTGTGCAGTCTGATGTATACCAGTGCTCTATGATCTCTAGTTCTGTGTGAGCTGTGCAGCCTGTGGTGTACCAGTGCTCTATGACCTCTAGTTATGAATGAGCCGTGCAGTCTGTGGTGTACCAGTGCTCCATGATCCCTAGTTCTGTGTTAGCTGTGCAGTTTGTTGTGTACCAGTGCTTTATGATCTCTAGTTCTATGTGAGCTGTGCAGCCCGTGGTGTACTAGTACTTTATAATCTCTAGTTCTGACTGAGCTGTGCAGTCTGTGTTGTACCAGTGATTTATGACCTCTAGTTCTGTGTGAGCTGTGCAGCCCATGGTGTATCAGTGCTCTGTGTTCCCTGGTTCTGTGTAAGCTGTGCAGTCTGTAGTGTACCATTGCTCTATGATGTCTAGTTCTGTGTGAGATGGGCAATCTGTGGTGTACCAGTGCTATGATCCCTGGTTCTTTGTGAGCTGTGCAGCCTGTGGTGTACCAGGGCTCTATGATCTCTGGTTCTGAGTGAGATGGGCAGTCTGTGGTGTACCAGTGCTTTATGATCTCTAGTTCTGTGTGAGCTGTGCAGTCTGTTGTGTACCAGTGCTCTATGACCTCTAGTTCTGAGTGAGCTGTGCAGTTTGTTGTGTGCCAGTGCTTTATGACCTCTAGTTCTGTGTGAGCTGTGCAGCCCATGGTGTACTAGTACTTTATAATCTCTAGGTCTGAGTGAGATGTTCAGTCTGTGGTGTACTAGTGATTTATGATCTCTATTTCTGTGTGGGCTGGACAGTGTGTGGTGTACTAATGCTCTCTATTTCCTAGTTCCGAGTGAGCTGGGCAGTCTGTGATGTACCATTGTTCTACGATCCCTAGCTCTGAGTGAGCTGTGTGTCATCTGTGGTTTACCAGTGCTCTATGATTCCTAGTTCTGTGTAAGCTGTGCAATCTGTGGTGTACTATTTCTCAATGATCCCTAGTTTTGTGCGAGTTGTGCAGTCTGTTGTGTACCAGTGCTCTCTGATTCCTAGTTCTGTGTTAGCTGGGCAGAGTGCGGTATACCAGTGCTCTATGATCAACTGAGTGAGCAGGGCACTCTGTGGTGTACCAGTTCTCTATGACCTCTGATTCTGAGTGAGCTGGGCAGTCTGTGGTGTACCAGTGCTCTAAGATCCCTAGTTCTGCATGAGTTGTGCAGTTTGTGGTGTACCAATGCTTTATGATTCCTAGTTCTGTGTATGTTGTGCAGTTTGTGGTGTGCAGGTGCTCTCTATAATCCCTAGTTCTGAGTGAGCTGTGCAGTCTGTTGTGTACCAGTGCTCTATGAACTCTAGTTCTGAGCAGGTTGTGCAGTCTGTGGTATATGAGTGCTTTAATATCTCTAGTTCTGTGTGAGCTGTGCAGTCTGTGGTGTACCTGTGCTCTATGATCTCTGGTTCTGAGCAAGTTGTGCAGTCTGTGGTGTACCAGTGCTCTATGATCTCTGATTCTGAGTGAGCTGGGCAGTCTGTGGTGTACCAGTGCTCTATGATCCCTAGTTCTGCATGAGCTGTGCAGTCTGTGGTGTACCAGTGCTCTATGAACTCTAGTTCTGAGCAGGTTGTGCAGTCTGTGGTATACAAATGCTCTATGATCCCTAGTTCTAAGTGAGTTGTGCAGTCTTTGGTATATCAGTGCTTTAAGATCTCTAGTTCTGTGTGAGCTGTGCAGTCTGTGGTGTACCTGTGCTCTATGATCTCTGGTTCTGAGCAAGTTGTGCAGTCTGTGGTGTACCAATGCTTTATGATTCCTAGTTCTGTGTACGTTGTGCAGTCTGTGGCATGCCAGTGCTCTGTATGAGCCCTAGTTCTGAGTGAGCTGTGCAGTCTGTGGGGTACCAGTGCCGTATGATTCCTTGTTTTGTGTAAGCTGTCCAGTTTGTGGTGTTCCATTGTTCTATAATCAACTGAATGAACTGTGATGTACCAGTGTTCTGTGATCCCTAGTTTTCAGTGAGCTGTGTAGTCTGCAGTTTACCAGTTCTTTATGATCCCTAGTTCTGTGTAAGCTGTGCAATCTGTGGTGTAACGTTGCTCTATGATCCTAGTTATCTGTGAGCTATGCAGTCTGTTGTGTACCAGTGCTCTATGACCTCTAGTTCTAAGTAAGCTGTGCAGTCTGTGGTGTACCAATGCTCTCTGATTCCTAGTTCTATGTGAGCTGGGCAGTCTGCGTTGTACCACTGCTGTATGAGCCACTGAGTGAGTTTGGTAGTCTGTGATGTACCAGTGTTCTATGATCCCTACTTCTGCATGAGCTTTGCAGTCTGTGTTCTACCGTTGCTTTATGATCTCTAGTTCTGAATGAGCTGTGCAGCCTGTGGTGTACTACTAGTACTTTATAATCTCTAGTTCTGAGTCAGTTGGGCAGTCTGTGTTGAACCAGTGCTGTATGATCCCTAATTCTGAGTGAGTTCTACAGACTTTGATATACTTGTGCTTTAAAATCTCTATTTCTAAGTGAGCTGTGCAGTCTGTAGTGTGCCAGTGCTCTATGTCCCTAGTTCTGCATGAGCTGTGCAGTCTATGGTGTACTAGTGCTCTATGATCTCTAGTTTTGTGTGAGTTGTGTAGTCTGTTGTGTACCAGTGCCTTTTGATCCCTAGTTCTGTGTGAGCTGTGCAGTCTGTGGTGTACCGGTGCTCTATGAGCTCTGGTTCTGAGCAAGTTGTGCTGTCTGTGGTGTACCAATGCTCTATGATCATTAATTCTGTGTACGTTGTGCAGTCTGTGGGGTGTCAGTCCTCTATGAGCCCTAGTTCTGAGTGAGCTGTGCAGTCTGTCGTGTACCAGTGCTCTATAATTCCTTGTTTTGTGTAAACTGTGCAGTCTGTGTTGTACCATTGCTCTATGATCAACTGAATGAGCTGGACAGTCTGTGATGTACCAGTGTTCTATGATATCTACTTCTAAGTGAGATGTGCAGTCTGTAGTGTACCAGTGCTCTATGATAGCTAGTTCTGCATGAGCTGAACAGTCTGTGGTGTACCAGGGCTCTATGATCTCTAGTTCTGTGTGAGCTGTGCAATCTGTGGTGTACCAGTGCACTATGACCTCTAGTTCTGTGTGGGCTGTGCAATCTGTGGTGTACCAGTACTTTATAATCTCTAGTTCTGAGTGAGCTGTGTAGTCTGTGGTGTACCAGTGCTCTATGATCTCTAGTTCTGCATGTGCAGTCTGTGGTGTACCAGTGGTCTATGATCTCTAGCACTGTGTGAGCTGTGCAATCTGTGGTGTACCAGTGCTCTATGATCTCTGATTCTGTGTGAGCTGTGCAGTCTGTGATGTACCAGTGCTCTATGATCTCTGATTCTGTGTGAGCTGTGCAGTCTGTGGTGTACCAGGGCTCCATGATATCTAGTTCTGTGTGAGCTGTGCAATCTGTGGTGTACCAGTGCTCTATGAGCTCTGATTCTGTGTGAGCTGTGCAGTCTGTGGTGTACCAGTGCTCTATGATCTCTGAGTCTGTGTTGGTTGTGCAGTTTGTGGTGCACCAGTGCTCTATGATCTCTGATTCTGTGTGAGCTGTGCAGTCTGTGGTGTACCAGTGCACTATGATCTCTAGTTCTGTGTAAGCTGTGCAATCTGTGGTGTATCAGTACTTTATAATTTCTAGTTCTGAGTGAGCTGTTTAGTCTGTGGTGTACCAGTGCTCTGTGATCTCTAGTTCTGCATGAGCTGTGCAGCTGTGGTGTACCAGTGGTCTATGATCCCTAGTTGTATGTGAGCTGTGCAGTCTGTTGTGTACCAGTGCTTTTTGATCCCGAGTTCTGTGTGAGCTGTGCAGTCTGCGGTGTACCAGGGCTCTATGATCGCTGGTTCTGTGTGAGATGTGCAGCCTGTGGTGTACTAGTACTTTATAATCTCTAGTTCTGAGTAAGCTGTGTAGTCTGTGGTGTACCAGGGCTCTACAATCCCTATTTCTGAGTGAGCTGTGCAGTCTGTTGTGTACCAGTGCTTTGTGATCTTTAGTTCTGTATGAGCTGTGCAGCCTGTGGTGTACCAGTACTTTATAATCTCCAGTTCTGAGTGAGCTATGTAGTCTTTGATGTACCAGGGCTCTACAATTCCTATTTCTGAGTGAGCTGTGCAGTCTGTTGTGTACCAGTGCTTTTTGATCCCGAGTTCTGTGTGAGCTGTGCAGTCTGCGGTGTACCAGGGCTCTATGATCGCTGGTTCTGTGTGAGATGTGCAGCCTGTGGTGTACTAGTACTTTATAATCTCTAGTTCTGAGTGAGCTGTGCAGTCTTTGGTGTACCGATGATCTATGATCCCTAGTTCTGTGTGACCTGTACAGTCTCTGGTGTACCAGTGCTCTATGAACTCTAATTCTGAGCAGGTTGTGCAGTCTGTGGTGTACGACTGCTCTGTGATCTCTAGTTCTAAGCAAGCTGGGCAGTCTGTGGTGTACCTGTGTTCTGTGATTCCTAGTTCTGTGTGAGCTGTGCAGTCTGTGGTATACCAGTACTCTATGAACTCTAGTTCTGAGTAGGTTGTGCAGTCTGTTGTGTACCAATGCTCTATGATCACTAGTTCTGTTTAAGCTGTGTTGTCTGTTATGCACCAGTGCTCTATGATTTCTAGTTCTGAGTGAGTTGTGCAGTCGGTGGTACTCCAGTTCTCTATGATTCCTAGTTCTTTGTGACCTGTGCAATCTGCAGTGTACCAGTGCTCTATGATCAACTGAGTGAGCTGTGTAGTCTGCGGTTTACCAGTGCTCTATGATCCCTAGTTCTGTTTAAGCTGTGCAGTCTGTGGTCTACCATTGCTCTATGGGAAAGCTTTTCTTCCATGGCCCCTGCTGAAAAGGGATTATCTAATTCCCAGCTGGACTTTCCTGGTAAATAAATGTACATAAATAAATTTGAAAGGTAGGAGTTCCAGCACAAGATCCTGCATAAGTAAGTCTATGCACGTTTCCAAAGAATACGTCAGACCTTCCTGGGGATACAGACCTTCATATGTGCAAATTAAACAGACCAGGATAGCTAAGACTAGGGACACACCAACCATTCTTGAAATGTGAGAACTGAAGGAGGTGACAACATAGTTAGAATATAGTTGCTTTCTATACCTACAACATAGTAGTAGTAACCTTTTCAGGTATATAGTCTCCTGTTATCGCCGACATACCTGTTAGCTGTCCAGATATTCACAGAATATCCAGATTTTTGCCTCATATTTTTGGTATGTTCCTCATTAAATGTGTGGTTTTCTGGCAAATTATGTAGCATTGATATCACCAAATAATGACATACATTTTATTTATTTATTTGACATTTGTTTACTGGTAAAGTTTGACTGGGCATGAAATGAATCTCATTTTCAGCGGAGGCCTGGGGAGAAAAGCTTCACCATACATAGTTCAGTTAATAAACTACATAATGTTATCACATTAAGTGCAGTAAGAAATAGTAGAGTTGACATACAGGATAAAGTGAGATCATCTGAGTTTCAGACTTCCTATTTTTCAGAAAATGCATGCCAATCTTAATTCTCAACCTCTTAGTGCAAGAAATCTGGACAAAGCCTAACAAAAAAATGGGGGACCTCAAAATAGGGACAGTTTTTAAATATTGCTCTTATAAACTCAGAAAGTTGCTACAGTATCAGGGTTTGCATAATCATATATTTTTGAAGGATTTGAAGTCTGAAACTCAAATGTATGTCATTATTTAGTGACTTCATACTTCAGATCATCTCACTGATTCATCAGAAAACCACAAATTTTGTGAGGAGTGGAAAAAATATGAGGCAAAAATCTGGATGTTGAGATGTATGATACCAATAGAAATCCAGTTATAAATTCTAGCAACTTTCTAAGTTTATAAAAGTAATTTTTAAAATTTGTCCCCATAGCTCTCAACCAAAAATGGACAAACCCGAACAGAGTCAGGGACAAATTCAAGACATAATCAGGGACACTTTTCATATATTAGTAGTATTATCTTGTAATGTTGACAAATATGCATTTTTCTAAAGTAAAAATAAGTCTATAACTCTAATTATTTTCATTATTTATTAAGTGTAATTCATCACCTTTTCTCCAAAAGTTTCCACTTTTATGAGGGATTAAGAGGGACAAAGCTAAAATTTCAGTCAAAGTCAGGGATGTTCCTGAAAATTAGGGATAGTTGAGGGGTATGTTTGTCCCTATTTGGGGTCTTGTTTGTCTGTGCAGATTTGTTGCGCTAACATAGGTATGTATGATCATGCAGCCATAGTAAATAAAATATGCTGAAAACGTACCCATACATCTCAACTGTCCAGATTTTTTGGCTCATATTTTTGGTCTGCTGTTCATAAAATGTGTGGTTTTCTGGCAACTCAGTGGGATGATCAGAGGATTGGAGTCACTAGATAATGTCATACGTTTGAGTTTCAGACTTCAAATCCTTCAGTAAATGTATGTTAAAACAAACCCTTTTAATCTAGCAACTTTCTAAGTTTATATGAGCAATATTTAACATATGTCCCTAGTTTGGGCCTTCGTCTACCCATTTTATTAGGATATGTCCAGATTTCCTGCACTCAGAGGTTGAGAGGTACGATAGACACACACTCAACAAAGCCGGAGGCTTGAATGAAATGTAATTGACGTTTAACTTACTAGGTTTCGGTGTTTTAATCTAAAATAATTTAATTAAAATTGTATTTTCTACCCATTAAAACATAACATTGCCTTTATTAATAGGTCCGTCATCACACTGCAGTGCATTTATTACTACATGCACACTTGCCAAGAAGCGACCTGGGCGCGGCAATTATGTGGTACGCCTTTTGTGGGATGTGCATGGGCGGGGTTTGGTAAGGAAACGCCACTGTTTCTGCTGTATTATTTTGTTTTTTCTAGCCACCAAAAATCCAGTCACAGAGAAAAGCCAGGCTCCGTCACAGTGGACAAATATCAAACGTCAGATAAATTGTAATATAATCTCCCTGCCAAAGAACAGAAATATAAGAGACTGTCAATATCAGTGCTCCGTTACTCAGGATCTCGGATTGAAAGCAGATCTATCTTTATTGCCAAAAGCGGCGAACTGCAGATATTCGGCGTTGACCCGGAAGTACTATTGACTGTAAACAACCTCAACATGGCGACTTACACAGGTAGTACACATGGGAGCAGTTTAGTTTTATAAGTTTGCCTTTGTTATGTTTTTACTCCAGTAAAATGAATATAGTCTTCATAAATGGTGAAGTTTCTTTATTGAATGCATCTCTTATAGTGTATGACAACGCTACTATGACAGGAAATTGACTTAAAAAATATGCAGACAGTTTTAGAACTACAATTTATATGATTTATGTGTTGCTACAACGTAGCATTGGTAACAGGAGCATAGGATAGCTTGTGAAACAGAATACAGATGTTTTACATATAGCTACGGTGTATTTACGATAACCTTTTTCGCTTCATATGTGAGTTGTAGGTTGATCGTGAATCCTCCGGGGAAAAACATAACTGTCAAGAGAGTTTCATCTAAATTTGCCATTCAGTTGCCCAGGGTGACTTGTGTCTTTCCCAAACATGACATTTTGTTGGGCAAATCGCACTCCCAACCCAAGTACAAAAGTTATTTTCACTTTATTACTAAAAATAAAGTGCGTCTGTTGTGAAGTGCTGGGTGCTTTTTTATTTTGTTTCATACTGAGTAATATATTTTGTTAACGTTCACTGACACATTAATACATTTGAGCTTCAGGGCTGGTTTAAGCAACGTTTTTTGAAATTATATTTGTCAACCAGGTGAATCTAACTCACTATATACAGGTATCTTTATTAGTGATCATCTTGGAGCACTCGTAGTTTGACTTGCACAAAGTTGTGTAGCAGGAAAAAGGGAGTATGAGGGAATCAAACCCAGGGTTACAGGATGATACTCATTAGCACTTCACACCTTATCTGGTGTACTAAGTCTTTAGAGCCTCCAGACCCGCAGAATATTTTCTGTAAGTTTTGTAAAGTAAGTTAGTGTATTAAACAGTGACATCATCGTTTCTGCAAAGTTTTTATTTCAATACTGTTTTAAGACTCCAGAGTGGGCTGTCATTCTGTAATCCCCATATCCTTGTACGAATGAATTAATTGAGGGGCGCAACAGTCCTACTCCCTCCAAGCAGAATTATGGAAAACATAAGTTTCAGAAAAAAAAAGAGTACAAGAGTTGTGTGCCTAAACTATGTTTTGTGCATGCAATATGCATTTATTAAAGATTGTAGTTTGGCAGAATAGTGGTTTGTGAAGTTCACCCCTGACCCCTTTTATCATTCAGTGTGGGGTTTACAATTTCTGTCTGTCTTTCTGAGTTTTCTCAGAATAATCTGGGTTCTTCCCCAAAACGTACTTATCAAATTGACTGTTTCATATTTGTTTATTGCCCTTTGACACCTGGGTAGGTGGGGTGGTCACAGTCTTTTCAGCCATGACATTGGTCCATAAATGCAACCGCTTAGTACATCAAATATTCAGTTATCACTCTAGTAAGAAAAGCAAACTGATTACAATGCAGATAGAAAAAAGACAGTAAAATAGAGATTAACAACAAATATTTTTAGTAGGTAAATATGTAAAATGCAGATAAAGACAACTGCTGATTTGCGAACAGTATTTTGAATGCATGAATGCACAGAGTTTGGCAATGACCTCTTTATTCAGTAGTGAGTTTACAGTATATAAAATAGTAAAAGCTTTGTGTTATAGTTGCCAGTACAAAAATTCAGGAACATCCCACTTGTTAATACCTCCATAACCTACAAACCACTTACCAAACAACTTGAACACGTCTTCACCTACATTCCCCAATTTATTTCTGTCCTTACCTCTGGTGACATACACCCAAACCCTGGCCCCTCCTCAGCTCTCCTTCCCCATCTCCTCCTAAGTCAACTTGCAGATCCCTCTACTTCACAGCACTAAATGCCCAAAGCATTTTTAACAAAATCCCAAACCTCCATGTCTGGCTTCTCCATAACAAACCTGACATTCTTTCCATCACTGAGACCTGGCTTAAACCACATATAACAGATTCAGAACTTATACAATCCAACTATTGCATAGTTAGACATGATAGAACACACAAAAAAGGGGGAGGTGTCAGTCTCCTTTACTCCTCATCTCTCTGTCACCACATACTCCAAACCTATCTCCAGATTTGGCAAAGCTGAATTACTACTAGCCCTCCTTCAAATTAACAAACAAAAATCCATCTGCATAGCCACCCTTTATATCCCTCCTGGTGACTATTACAGTCCTCAAAGACATTCTCTCCTGGCTCTCATCTAATATAACAAACGAAACTATAATCCTGGGAGATGTTAATATTAATTGGGACACTATCCAATCTCCAACGAACTCCTTAAATATAAACCTATATAACTTCACCCAACTTATTAACTCGCCAACCAGGCCGTTCAAAGAGTCCACTATTGGTAGCATCCTGGACTGGATTCTTGTTTCCCATCCTCAATACATGTCTAATAGTGGCACCCTTCCTGATCCATTAGTTGATTACATGTCCACTTTTGCCCTTCGCCTTCCCTCCCTCATACAACTCAGCCACACCTACACTACTACTAGATCCCTAAAATACTTTAATCCCAGTGCCTTCTCTGACACCCTAAAAAGAGCCAACTGGAGCCCACTAAAAACTACCCCTGGATCATGCCGTTACCTATTTCAACACAACATTCTTAAATCTACTAGGCACCTTTGCCCCCAAGAGAACTAAATGCACAAAAAGCAATTCCGTACCTTGGCTAACTAAAAATACCCTAGCCATTATATGACAACGAGATAAAGCCTGGAAACGCTACCATATAACTAAGACTGCTTTTTCCCTCAATGAATATAAGACACTGTGCAATAAAGCAAAGAAACTTATTAACTCTGACCATAAAACCTACTTCACCACTCTCCAAATGGAACACAATAACAACCCTAAAAAGTTCTGGGATCGAATCTCCTCCCTTCTAAACCTGGTAAAAAAGAAAAACCCTACTCTAACCAAAATGCCTCTAACTCTGATCTAGCTACCGAATTCAACTCATTCTTTATCGACTCCATACTGAAACTGACATCATCCTTCTCCAATAACCTATCTACCCCACAACAACCTTCACCTATCCCCTCCTCCTCCAATACATCTAGTTCCTTACCTCCTCCCTTCTCTATTAACCCTATCCCCATCTCTATCGTAATTAACACCTTCAAAAATCAAAACTCTGCTCTAATGCCCCTGATGAAATACCCTCCTACTTCCTAAAAATAGCATCCGAAGCCATTGCCCTCCCTATTTGCATCCTAATAAATCATTCAGTCTCTGAAAGCTGTGTTCCCCATCTCTGGAAAAAGGCCTACATCATTCCACTACACAAAGGGGGGAATAATGACATTTCCAATTTCTATCCCATTGCTATCTTGTCCCCCATTTCAAAACTCCTCGAAAAATGCATCCACCTACAACTTCTACCTTATCTCACAAACCACATCCTCCTTACTCCTACCCAACATGGATTTCGTCCAAGCCACAGCACCACAACAGCCCTCCTCTCCTTCCTAGAAACTGTAAACAAAGCCCGAGACTCTGGTCATATTGTATCTACACTCCTCCTAGACCTAAGGCCTTCAATACCATTTCTCACACCCTTCTTACTAAGCTCTCTAAACTAAATCTATCACACTCCTCTATTAATTGGTTTACCAGTTACCTCTCCAATAGGCAACAAGCAGTTAAATGGAAAAAAGTGATCTCCCCTTTCCAAAACACACTCACAGGGGTCCCTCAAGGCTCAATTCTTGGCCCCCCTTTTTAATATTTTCATTAATGACTTCTACCAGGCCATCCCTAGCACCAGCCTCATCCAGTACGCAGATGACTCTACTATAATCTGTTCTGCAAGCTCCACTACTGCACTAATAAAATTATCCCAGGATGCCTTCTCCTCCACAGAACAATGAATGCTAGAAAACCATCTAGCACTAAATGCTATTAAAACAAAACTTGTGCGATTTTCCTCCTCCAAATGTATTACCCTAGACAAAAACTCTTTCCATTACCAGCAAAGATAACACTCCTCTTGAAACAATCTCCACTGCTAAATTACTAGGAATACTCATTGATGACCAACTAAAAATTGACAGCCATATCCAGATGAACATAAAAAACCTCACAAAAATCTCTGTATGCTTTATCGCCACTATCGCTTCATCTCTCCCTCCACCCGACTCACTCTTGCAATCACATACCTCATCCCCTCGCTCTTGTATGGTGCCTCCATCTTTACTAATCTGCAAGCCTCCCTTAAATCTAAACTCTCCTCCTGTTACTATAAAATTTCAAAATTTGCAACTGGCCACAGGTCCAGTATCCACCACAGTATCTCCTTGCACCAACTTAACTGGCTGAAATTGCCCAACTATCTTATCTACATGCAACTTACACAAGCACACAAACTTATTTTTAAACCTCATCTCTGCTCCTCCCTCTCCTCTACCTTCAAAATACATCTTCCAAGTAGTTGCCTTCGGTCCAGCTTCCAAAGCCTAATAGAACTGCACAAACCCAGCCAACCTCCTGGTAAAAATCTTCTCTCCTTCTGCTTAGCTCACCATTGGAATTCTCTCGCACCCCATATACGCAACACCAGTAATTTCTCTGTCTTCAAAACTCTTCACTCACACCTAACCTCAAAATGGGAATGCTCCTGCTCCCATCCTACATAACATCCCTGTCTGTTTACAATTTATCCTATCTGCCAATAGCCTCCCTTAGCCATCTAACTCCTGAATACACCTCTTTAGCCTATTCCCTGAACAAATCAGCTCTATTCTATAATTCTGCAGACCTTTCTCCAATAGGAGACTTCACATACTCAATCTAGAATATGCCAAGTATTGTAAATACTGTTGATTTTGATGCGGCTCAAATGTAGAAATTCTGTAATTGGTATTTGCTACTCTATAACTCTTTTACTTATTATTTGTTACTCTGTAAATCTTTTACTTATTTGTTGCTCTGTTACTCTGTAAATCTGTAACTCTTTTACTTATTTGTATTTTTTGGAGCTTTTCTCCCCAGGACTCCATTGAAAATGGGCTCCTCATGGCCGAATGGACTATCCTGGTAAACAAACTGCAAATAAATAAAAATAATATTTATCTACAAAGCAGCAAAACAGCCAAATGTGTATTGAGGGAGGTAAGAGTAATTGCAGCGTGACTGTTGTACACAATGTGCATGAAGGTATTTCCTTTGTGTGCTTCACACTTTTCTTAATAGCAGGAGCAGTTGTATTCCTTAAAAAGGCACTTTTTCAGCGTGTTTTTCAAGGCAATCGTTTCTGTTGGGAATTGGTTCCAGTTGACAGGTGCCAGCTTTGCAAATTCCCTTTCACCTGTCTTAAATCTGGGTGTAAATGGGGAAAGGGTCCATCCATCCATAACTTTTTCATATGGAGTTGGGGTGTCACTTAAAAACAGTGACACTCATCTAGAGCCAAGGTGCACAACCCATGTGTCTAATACTGTCACTGTTGTTTTTACATACCATTCAAACAGGTGCACTCACACCTATGGCCCATTGAGTGTCCAGCCCACCTACTGCATGTCATTGGAGTGTGGGAGAAAATCCGAGCAGCTGGAGAAAAGAAACATGAGCACAAGGAGGCCATGTTGACTCCATTCAGAAGCCATCTCAGCCAAGAATCACCCTCTTGAGAAAGGGTGTCCATATTTATATCTGTCAGATTATAACTGTGATGTCTGATTTGCAACTTTGATTTTAATGGGGAGCAGTAATCTGACTTTATGATTTTAAAGTTCTGAGAGGACAGTAGTGGGGTTTCTGTTATATTCAGTGGTAGCCATTTTAGCTTGGATAAGAGTAAGTAATGGAAAGTTATCTGAACAGCATGTAACATACATCTGTTGACTTTAATTGCTTTTAGATTTTTTTTTTTTTGTATTTATGCAGAAGTGGAATGTTACTAATGGAAGACCATATTCAGTGTTTGGAATTACTATTTTCATTGCTATAGCTTGGTGGGAGACTGGTGTAAATAAACTGGATGTTTTGCAGCATAGGTTTAGCTGTGAAAGTGCTTTGTTTAAAATGACTGAGATTCTGAAAAACACTGATAACAGCCTTTATAGGTACCTTATTTATAGATCTGACAAAGGCATTTGATTTCATTGACCACTCTCTTTTCTTACACAAATTAATTGAAATTGGTATCAGCACAGACAGCTTTCCCTAATTTAAAAACTTTCCTCACTGATTGATACACTTCCGAGTAAAAATCAGATCTTTCCAGTCAGAATCTACACCTATTATCAAGGGTGCACCACAAGGATCCATACATCCCCGTATTCATTACAAACTTCCTTGCGACCTTCCCCATTTCACACTCGTTCTCTGTGCACTGTGGTGGGATAGATTCCATGCTGTTTGTCTACGTGTGTGTCATACTTGTATATGTATCTTGATTGTCTGTATATTGACTTTTCCAAAATTTTAGTTTTAGGGCAGGAGTTTGCCTTTGGCCTGCAGTCCTCCATTGTGGTCAGAGTAGCTGCTTTGGGAAGGGATGATGATGAATGTTTGAAGCTGTGTGGGGTGGACTTGGTAGTGAGTGTGAGACTGAATATGTGCTTTAGTGGGGGGCTTTGAGTTGGTACTAGCCATTCTTAGCAGTTTGGGATATAACATTTGCAAACATTTAGGCAATGGCATGCTGAGTCCCCCCCAGCACATTAAATGCAGCTGTACTTACTAAAACATTTAGACAATTGCATGGTAAAGATCCCCCCAGCACCCTCCTACAAACATATTAAGTTCAGCTATACTATCCAAAACACTTAGGCAGTGGTATTTTAAAGCCTCCTTGAAAGCACAGTAAGTGCAGATGTAGTCACTAAAACATTTAGGCGATGGCATGGTAAAGTTCCCTTCCCAGCATATTAAGTGCAGCTGTGCTCGCTAAAATATTTACCCAAATAAGGCAAGCATAACAAACAGTTTGGTTTAGTCATACAAATATACCTGGGTAACATGCTTATTGTTCTGTCATGTCCATGGTGTTGGACACTAGTGTTGGAATAGAAAGTGTACACAAACCAGAGGAATGTACATATCTACTGATCAAAATGCTTTCATAAAACTACTGTGTAGCACTGCACCCCTTGCCTTTTAAATGTGAGCAAAAAGGCAGTACCACTTAAAACTCTTCTCATTTACATCCAGTTTCCATATTATATTGCCAGGTAACGAATTTCACTTTCATTCATAGGAGTATTTCACACACTCACATGAGAGCCTTATCATATTTCAGATGTCACATTCCCAGAGTCCAAAGGCTGATGCACAACAAAATAACACATTACCAAGCACCCAAGGCTGAATCTCAGTAGGACAAGAAAGTTGACGACATTTGAATTCCAAGTTGCCTACGCACTGAGTAACAGCTTAATTTCAGCTCTCCCAGTGTTAAAACAGAAACTTGGAAAAGAGAGCCAGTGAATTTATCTTTCTGGCTAAATTTCAGTAACTGGCTAGTAAGTGCATTGCCTGGATGCAAGCAAAAAAATAAATTCAGAGAGCTTGAAAGAAACCCAGTCACAAGAGATGAGGAGAAACCACTAATTGGGAAGAATCCTGCACCTGTTCAGCAAAAAGCAGTTCAAGCTTCAGCTTTGTTGCAAGACATGACTTGTAGTAATCTAGAGAAAAACACAAGTCAGATGTGCTCAGAGCTGATTTAAAATAAACAAAACACTGAAGGAGTATGTCAGTTCAAACAACAAAAGGCTGGAAAAATGGAAGAAGCTTTAAACAGATATTTTTGCAGTTTTGTGAGCTCACCTAAATAAGAGGTCAAAATGACGAAAAGGCTGGCTGAGTATGAGACTGCTCAAGAAGAGATTTTCAAAAAATGGTAGAATAGGGAAACAGTATTCATTTTATAAAATCAGAAATAAGCAACTGGACTGGTATTTCACAGCAGGAGTTGCTAATCGAAAGGGCACATAGTGTATCCTTCAAACCTGAGAAAGCAACCCAGACCTTTAATAATAAAGATGCAATCATACTGGCAGTAGGAGTCGAAACTGTGGCAGAAGGGCAAAAGTAGGCGACAGCAGAGTGTTTGTGGAGAATTACTCTGTGCACCTGACAGAAGAGAAGCAAATTTATTCCAGCAGTCAGGGAATGTCGAGAAGCAGGTGTGAGATTCAAGCAGTTGTACCCGGGTATTTTCAGAATACTTTTTCCTGGAGGGACAAAATCATTTTTTGATGCAAAACATGTTAAGGAGGAAATATCAAAGTTTGTCCAGCAAAAAGTGAGCTATCAAACACCAGGGGATTCTGCTTCTTATTCATCCGATGATAAAGCCCATAGAGAGAGAATGCCAGTGAAACATTTTCCAGTGTTTCAAAGGGGAAATGCTTGAGATACAGAAAAAAAACTAGAAGAGCCAGGAGTACATTGGAAATGAACCAGAGACTGGATTTGGGAGATGGAGATGGAGATGAACAGGAGGAAAACCAGCCACTCAAAAATTGATGAATAAATGTGGTATTACAAAGCATTAATTACATTTATGAAATATGAAGGAACAAGAAAACCTGAAAATATTGGACTATTTTATTTTTTACTTTGTTAAACTTGAAGGTGACTCCAAACATATGCCCTACTTAATGTCATTAATGTTCAGCAGAACATTAAGGAGAGGGGAAGAGAAAGGAAAGTGTAAACTGTAAGTTAAACAAAATGTTGTTCTTGGCAGAACTTTTATCATTCATGACGTACTACATGCTATAAAGTATTTTGTTGTTTTTGTGTGTAATTAGGATCGTAAGCACATGCTCCTTTTTCTTTTTCTTTCTTTCTTGTTCAGTTTTAAGAAATGTAGGCACTGCAATGTTAAAAGCAAAAAGCCTGGACAAAAGAGTGATTCTTATTTTTTACTTTTGCATAGGGGAAAACTGAATTAAGGCCCTTGGCTTGATCCGATAAGTTTTAACGGGAAGCAAATAAGTAAAAGATCACGGAATATAATGCAAAGTTTTCCTCTAAAGTAAATGCTCACAGTTCATTATTGTAGTGGAAGACCACTATGTGTCTAGGTCTCATGTTTCTAAGGAATTAATCTGATAAGGTGGCAATTAACATAATACATTATTTCAAATGCTATGAGATAATGTTTCCTGAAATCATTTAAGTTGTTTTCTACAGCTGGGAGATTAATAAAGATAAGGCAAAAACAACACTTAGTGGAAATGAGGTAAAAGCACAGACTGTAACCTTGCATCTTAGCATGGGTAACTTTCATCATAAGATAATTCAAGCCTATGAGTGTGGCTTTCAATCTTGGGTAATTGCCATTTTTAGAGGGTTAAATTTCATTCTTTGAAGATGTATATAGTTTTGTGTGTTAGCATCAAGTTGTTAGTTTTTTTTGAGAAGTTTCTTTAAAACAAAAAGTCTTTAAGATGTGATAGGTTCACATGGATATGGCAAGAAACTGCATAAAAGTCAAAACATTAGTGTGTGCATGTAACACGAGCTGAAACTTGACAATTAAAAAAACAATTGTTATACATAGCAGGTGGGCATAATGACTTCTTATCATAGTGACATTTTCCATATTATCTTTAAATGTAAATGGTCTCCCTGATATATACAAAAAGAGCAGCAAACCATATTAAAAATATAAAGTGCAAATAGCTGTGCTTCAGGAGACACATTTGGAAAGAAGTGAGCATTTACATTTGATAGAGAGGATTTCGGATGGTGGTTCAGCAGAATACCTGGGACAAAGGAAAAGAGGACTGCTTATATTCATTGTGAGAGGAGCTCCAGTGGTGATGGAAGAAGATATAAAAGGTAATGATGGTAGATTTGTAGTACTAAGGGACTACTGGAAAGGGAGGAGGATTATGCTGGCATATATTTATATTCCACCTAAAATGGCTACAGTGGAGCTTATGAAAATTCTGAGAGACGTAATCAGGTGGGGACTGGAATTTGATTCAGGACAGTGAGGGTGTATCTAGGGGGCCTAGCAGGAAAAATATAACAAAAATTGGTAGAATTTTGAAGACGTTTATGAAAATAGTTGATATGATGTGAATTTAGCAGTAAGAGTTCAGAGAGAATTTACACATTATTCCCCAAGGTACAAAAACTGGGCTAGGCTAGACAAATTATAATTTACAGGAATATGTGCATTTAATTGAAAGTTTTGATATTCATCCAATAACTGTTTCAGATCACATGCACATGCCAATAATAAATAAAAAGACAGTGTAATGCAATACAAGTTAGACACTAGTGCATTCCTATCTATCTGTTAAACAGAGAGGGATTTGAGTTATTCAGGAAGATAGCAATTTCTTCTGAAAATATCTAGAGAGTGGGATAAAATTAAAGTGGAGTTTAAAATTAGAGTGGAAAAAAAAATGTGGTTAAGAAGTAACAATTATTTTGAGGGACTGACAAAGGTTAAAATATTACAGAATGGGGGGAATCTCACAGAACGAGAGGTGCAATTGCAGAGTTCTGAAGAGAAAATAAGGGATTATCTCAATTAATATGTATGATTTTAAAAGGATTGCTGTTAAGCAACTAATTCTTTATAATCACTCCAGAGTACAAAAACTTTCGCAAGGGCTTGGGCAACAGAAGGTAGAAAGGGCTGCCGCCAAACTTAGAGAGTCTCTGGCAAGCAAAATAACCAGAGATCCTATAGCAGTATTAAAAATATTTTGGAAATTTTTTGAAAAATCCTATGTAAAGCAGAGAAATTTGAAAATCAAGAAAAAAGTACAAATGGAAATGTTTGTGGGAGAATTAAATATGCCAAGGTTAGAGGTAGATGAAGTTCCATTAATAACAGTTAGGATGGGGGTTATGATGTAAAAATTGTGATATTTAACCAATCTACAGGAAAGTCCTCAGGAATATATTCTTGGGGAAGTTTGCATGCTAGGAGGGAAGAAAGTGATAAAGATCTGAAATGTTTTGTTTGACAGTATTTTAAGAGGAGGAGAAGCACCGTCCTGGAATAAAGCAGTGGTGTCTGTAATACCTAAAGAAGGTAAAGAGCCAGCCGATCCAGCTTCATATAAGTCCATTTCAATCCTAAACCATGATTATAAAGGGTTTGTCTGAAGTGGTAAAAAAAAATGGCAAAGGTGGTGCCGAAATTGATAGATATGGATTAGTGTGTGTTTTTTTTTTTTTTTTTTTTTGAGGGGAGGCAAGATTTTGACATTAATAGAACATTAATGATCGAGAGAAAAGCAGAATGTAAGAAAATGCCACTGTTGGTGGGTCTTGATGCAGAGAAGCATTCGCTAGAGTAAGCTGGGATTTATGAGTAGGGCAATACAAGCACTTGTAAAATTATAAGGTTGATTAAGAGTATATATGAGGGATTGGAGGCAGACAACTAAAAGTTTGATTCGATAAGCTGTGTTTGAGCAGAGGCATCTGGTAGTGGTGTCCTCTTTCCCCTTTGCTGTTTGTGTTCTATTTAGAACCATTGGGAAAAAAAATAAGGGACTCAGAAATTCTAGAATGTAATTGGTATGGTAGTCAAGAAAGGTTGGCTTTATTTGCAGACAATATTATTTTATACTTGATAAAACCAGAAAAGGGCATTTCAGTGTTGTGGAATATTCTGAGACAGTTTCAAGTCTTTTTGGGGTACACATTTTAATGAAGATAAAACAAAGGCAATAGCTGCATAAAAACTATCTACCCACACACAAAATGGTTCAGCAGTACTCGTATTTATGTGGACAAGATAAAATGAAGTCCTTATGAATATGGATTACAAAGGACTCTGTTATGGCAGCTAAGGACATGTGGGAAGAGACTAAAAAGATAATACAAAAATGAGAAATTGGAAGCTCTGTTTTATGAATATGTATAGCAAGATACGAGCAGTGAAAATATTTTGTAGTTCCTTCTGTTTTATGTACAGATCAGGCATATTTTTTATCAACCAGATGAGAAGTTGTGGATGGTAATTTAAAGAGTTGAAGGATTTATCTGGAAAGGGAAGCAGGCAAGAGTCAAGTGGGATAAGTTGATCCTTCCAATAGAATAGGGTGGTTTTGGATTACCTAATTTGAAGGGGTATTTCGGAGCTACACAGTTAAGGCTCCTATACATAGCACAAGCAGAAAGATGTAATTTAAAGTTTAACAAGATGATAATGAAACAGGAGAAGCTCAAGAAACAAGGACTCTTGGATTCCAGATGCAGATCCTTAAAGAGCATAACAGTAACCATACAGAATATTATATCTATATTTATAAAGTAGCAAAAAGTTTTCTAAGACCTAAGCCAACACATGGCTGGAGAAAGGAGATTCTATCAATAGGATAACTGCAATTAGAGGTACAGAGAATAGGCAAGAAGGGCTGGAATTTACGAAATTTGAAAAAGGAACCAAGGTATTGTGAGCAAATAGAGAAAGTTAGTATAATGGGAAGAGACTAAGAATTAATTTGGACTGCAGGCTAGAGATTGCCTTCCCTATCAAGGATTGATATCAGAGTATAGGCAAAGAAAAAAATAGGGAGACCTTAAGCAAGAGACCAGCACTGGTAGAGTTTTTAGTAGAATCTAGAACAGAAGCTGTTAAAATAGGGATAAAATTTGGTAGGGCATATAAAATATTGCATGATAACTATGGCAATCAATCAGAGGAGGTTAGAAATGATTGGGAAGTGAGATTAGATAAGCAATTCACAAAGAAACAATGGAGTATATACTTATGCCCCCAACAAAGTCTAACAGATCTAGGATCTTTGCTTGGAAGTATTTGCATAATTATTTCTATAACCCAAGCAGACTCCAAAGAATTTTTCTTCATGTAGATTACAAATGTTGGAGGTGTGATGGGGAAGGAGATAATTGGAAATATATATTTTTGAGAGTGTAATGAGTTGGCAGACTTTAAAAATTCCTTGCAGACTACTCTATTAGATATACTGGGTGAGCAAATTGGTGTAACTAAGGAAATTATTTTTTGGAGTTGTGAAACAGAAAAGGAATTGCCCAGATGTAGTAAGGCCTTGCCGAGTTTAATTCTGGTGGCTGTCTAAAAAACAACTATTAGAAAATGGAAATCAAAATCTAAACCTAAACCGACTGTACTAGAAGCAGTGAATGTAGTAACAGGTAAAACAACTGGAAGTTGGATCTTTATATAAAAGCTAATCCAAAAAAACTTATCCTAAAGACTTCAAAAATCAACTAGTAAACACAAAAGGTACCCAATTCAGGTGAAACAAAGCGGCAAAAAGTAGTCAGGTAAAATGCTGTAATCGAAAAGTAAATACTGTAATCACGAACAAAAAAACCATTAACGCCTCCAGTATTACGCTTTTGTTTGAAAAGACTTCATCAGATGTGGGCAGAGTCATAGAATTCGCCATTTTTCCTTTATAAAAGGATCTTTATAAAACGGTAGGAGGTAAAAAAATGTGATTTGTGGGAGCCATACATTCAGAATGTTTTGAAGGAGGAATGGGGTGTGAGGGAAGGCAAGAATGGAATGAGCTATGTAATGTTTGACTGATAATGACTGGATAGATTATACGTGATCTATAATGTTTGTAAATGAAATTATGTCAATATGGTTGTCATTTATATAAATGTATGCTTGTCTATTTCATAAGCAATAATTTAAACATGCTTCTTGTTAAAAAGAAAAGATATCTGAATCGCTGTAGCAACTGGTAGGTGGCTGTGTACCATGGCATCCTTTATGTACACAAAGCTTAGACAGTAAGCAGCCTGATGGCCACACTGAGTCCTGCTGTGACGTAATATATACTGGGTATGTCATTATGTGCATGTCCTGAATATTAGTGAAGTTACACACAACCTTAATTTTTACTCATATGCGTGCAATTGTGACACAATATCTGTATGCTCTGAATACTGGTGACATCACACACAACTATAATTTTTACCCAAAAGCATTTGATATGCATGCTACAACTGTAATAGTTTGGAGAGGTAACAGAATACGTGGAAGATATTTGTATGCTGACACAGACCTGCAGACATACATCCAGTACAAACATGCAGTGAATATTTCAGAACACTCCATCTTATCTTCAGCTGAAAACAGGCTTAGGAGACATTCTGCAAGGTTTATATAGGTTCATAGGTTGTCACCAGGCTAATGACCACTAGGGCCCTTAAAAGCCCAGAAGTGCATCCCAAACCATTAGGGCTCCAAGTATAGGGGGCACGTTAGTAGGCAGCTAGCTAAGTATTTGTAGGAGGGGTGTTAAGGTAGTAAATTTCTTTTTGGCAGTCTCTGTCCATAAGGGATGTGGGAGCCAGACTTGGTATAAATGCATGATTTCCCATCCAGTTGTCAAGGTTTTGTGTGAATAGGGTCAGGGATGTACTGTTGTACATTGAGAATCTGTTCCATGGTGTGGGGATCCTCTCTAACATGTCCATCTCTCCAGCACATTCTGTTTATATCACAAGCGAAGTTCAGATCATTGGATGTTGTTTCTGGTGTTTGTTTGCACATGTGCACCAGATCCTTCAGGGCGTGATACACAGGAGAGCACTTGGTTGGGCTACATAATACGAGATGGTTGTAGATCTGTGTAACCCTGCTTCTGCCATAGTGAGGTGCACATAGTATTATCTTTAGATTTCTGGGCTAGAAACAGTGGGCTGCTTCACTGGGACAGTATCCAAATCAGAATTAGCTGACAAATTTCTGTGGCCCCAACCCTATACATCACTGTCCAAATCTGTAGTGGCTGCTCAGAGCAAGAGCCAAGTCTCTAACCACACACCTGTAGGTTGTGAAATGGCAATGGTTGAGACCCAGTGTCCTGTGTAGACTGTAACATCACGTTCATAATTTATTATATTATGTATCATCCATACCATCTACACCTCTGGCTGCTCAGAGCAAGAGCCAAGTCTCTAACCACACACCTGTAGGTTGTGAAATGGCAATGGTTGAGACCCAGTGTCCTGTGTAGACTGTAACATCACGTTCATAATTCATTATATTATGTATCATCCATACCATCTACACCTCAAGACGTGTTCACTGGACACCACTCCATATGTTTCACTTGGCAGATCATGGTTACCATATTTTTTGTCCTTGTGTTCCATCAGTCTCAGCCATCTCTGCCCACAAGCTGATCACCCATCCCTGAAGGGGCACATTGTACCACTAGTAGTGATATCATGTTCATCCTTACACACTGTACCACTAGTACTGATGTCATGTTCATCCTTGTGCGTTGTACCACTAGTACTTACGTCCCTGTTCATCCTTGTGCATTGTACCACTAGTACTCACGTCCAGTTCATCCTTATTAGACGCACCTGATGTGAAATCCCACTGCATATGTACACCTCTAGTTTCTATGGGTCTGACCACAAGAGATGGTAGAACAGTGACAGTGAAGCCACCAGATGTGTTAACAGTGTTCTTTTTGCACGTGGTGATATCTTCTGTAAAGAAAGTATTATCCGTGGCCATGGGTATTGTAGCAGCTTGACTCTGAACATAGTCATTCATGTGTACAGATGCCTTGAGAATGTTGTTGTCCTAATCACTTCTGATATTGACAAAGATGGTCAGCAGGAGTAGCAGCTATATCTGTAAGTTAAACAAACAAACCTGGAGAGTGTATGAAAGAATTTAAAGACAAAAAATAGATGAAGACAATGTAATAAATCAAAATGGACATATACCTGGCTGACTGGTTATGGTATGTGTACTTCTTGAGGGGTCCATAGTTAGTGTAAAATATCTAAGAGGAAAACAGATTTCACGTACGTGACAGGTCATCAGTATTGGACTGAAACAGTGCAGAGCTGACTGAATTTGTTGCACATGACATAGAAGTAGTAATGCATAAATAACATATGCAGATAGCACAATATGTTTTTTTAACTATTTTATCAGTATTACTTAATATGTCCCTTGTCTGTTTTGGTGGGGCACCCATATTGGTTCTTCCTCTTAACATGCTACATTTGAAGTCTTGCTGACTCAATGGCACCAGAAGTAATTAACAGTCATTGGACGGGAATGGGTGGTGCCTTCCATGCCATGCTTCCCAGAGGCATTGTTCCTTGGTCATCCACATGCATGTCCACACATGTTTGATGCATCATTACCAGGCCAGTAGTATTCCTCCTATAGATTCTTTCCTGCCAAAGAGTGGCACGCCAAGCTGTGTTAGGGGCTTCATCAGAATCTTGTTTCCTCAACAGAAAAATTATCTTGTCTACAGACATCCTTAGCAGTTATATATGTTTGTGAATAAATATGCATTAAAAATATCTGCTGTAGGTTACTGATGTCTTAAAGTCCTAGTAGTGTGGCACATGTACTGTTAACGTCAGACACATGCTAAAAAGTATGAAGCATGCAGCACAAACAGCGTTTATGGAACAAGGTACTTCTGAGTCTTAGAGCATCATCCAAGCTGCGTGAATTCAAGAACTTATCATATTCTAAAAGCAGTTCATTAACTATCAATAATGTGCTGCCATTCAAAATTAAGTAGCATTTGCTGTATGAACCTGGGGTTACAACATGTTCCAGCTACCACATTTTAATTTACTTAAGTTAGGGATTTTAAGTCAGTAATGTATTTTATGCTTAAATAGCTGATAGATATCTCAAACAGCTTTTATTTTTGTTTAATATGTTGATTACAGCAGGCAGGCTACCTTGGGATCTAGAAAGGCTTATTAACTGATTGCAAAAACCTGTTCAACAGTGTGGTCAGCTTGAATGATTATGGGAGTCTGCTGCAGAGCAGTGAGTGATTCAAAGAAATGTTAATGAGTGATTCAAAGAAATGTTAATGAGTCACTAATGAGGTTTGCCTGATGTGGCTTTTTTATGTCTCTGAATTGCAAATTATCATAAGTTGTTATTAGACGGTCCCACATTTATCCATTTGTCTTTTTGAATCCCAGAACTAGTGTTCTTAACCTACTTTGTATGCTATACTTTTCATCATGCGGTACTTTACTATGTCTAGCTTGTTTATTTTTGTATTTTACTGTACTTTTTGTGCAGCCAGAATTGCTGTCTCTCCAGATCTCCGTTTGAATGGGACCACCACCCATTTGGTCAACCTGATCAGCAAAGTATGAGTGAAAAGGAAAAATCTACTTGTTTATGTATATATGCATGGTGCATGTTACTCAGTGTTACATATTATGCAAGATCTGTGAATATACAATAGTAACATTGTAAAGTCCTGTCATACTTAAGTCAACATCACAGTAGCAAAAAACAAATAGCTGTCTGTAGAACAGGTTCACTTAACAGATACATTAACGTAAAGTAAAATGATTCTCAAATCAAATTGTGAAGTACAGCATACTTTCCAGAACTGTATGTGTGCCTTTCTGTACAGTATGTATAAAATCACTTGCTACGTGTTAAGTGTATTGTAAGAGATATATGCTACTGAAAGCCAGTGTGTGAGTTTCAGAGTTTGACCATGAATTAAGTAGTACATCAGCATGCTGATACATGGAGTAAGATGCCATTGGTTATCTCATCTGTACCGAATGCTCTGCAATTGCATTTGGGTTCATCATTTATCCTTTGTTGACTGGGTTAGTCCCAGTAGCTTGTGGCCTGTGTACAAAGGAGACCCAAGGTGGTATTTATATTACTAGAAGAAATTTGTCCACGGCATCTGGTATCTTCCCCTACTCTTTTTGATAGATACTATCAGAGCTTTTACATCCACCTTAGTCAGGCAGGGTTTTAGTTTAACATCTCTTCTGAAGGACAAGATATTCAGGATTGCTGTACTGCGATGTCAGCAGACCATCTACCTGATGTGGGAATGGAACCCGCAGCCTCCTTACTGCACCAAAGGCAGTTTTTTATTGACCGTTCAGGGCTGTGAACCTACACAGTTGTAAGCCAGCAACAATGAAGTCTGCAAGAATAAGCCCATAGTTAAAGGACAAAGACAGTCTCAGTGTAGACATCATAGTGATGCACTATTTAGCCCAAAATACTCCTGACAGTTAACTGGTGTACTACACACATTCCCGAACCATCATTTTGCATTTAGCATTTGTTAATGATAGCAGTCGTTTGCAGCTTGCTGCTAGTGATGGGCGACTATTCAGGACTCTCACCCTTGGTGGAACCAAGAAGAAGCCATGACTGGTCTTGTCCTTGAAGTGGTACAGAAACTGTTTGGTAGTTACAGAGAGTCCTTTTTTATGATATTTGTCTGGGAGGACCTCACAGTTGACTTGCACGAAAAGACTGGGTATTCTGAACTGATAGCAGATATGGCACCAGTTTAACACCTTGCACTAGAGGTGGTCCCCTTATAGCACAGTATCTGGTCCAGATAATCCAGTCAGAGCCTTCAGTAAGTTGTGAAGTGATGTGGATTTAGTTTATATCATAATGATGTAATTGTTTGTGACAGTACAGCTTAAGTATGCAAGTGTAGTAACTGTATCTTTATGAATTGTAGAGATATGATTTGGTACATTACAGCAGTCGTATATTAATTGATATGTACGCAAGTACAGAGGGTCACACTCTTCTGTTTGTTTGACTGGAAACCTTCTCTGCAGGTATTAACTTGAGGAGCACTTTTGTACATGTACATCGTGTATAATTTTTTTTCATTTGGCATGACAAGTGGTGCTGGTTTAAGTGGTATGTGTTCTTGTGTAGGATGTGATAATTCCTGCCTAATAAATAAAAAAAAAAAATGAATTGGTAGAGTTGTATAAGGGTGCATACTGTCCTAACATGCTGCGTTTCCAAACCTAGTGTAATACAACACAAACCGCATACCAAGATGATATGCCTTTTCACCTGTCTCACATGGAATCATACTTTTTTATGGTTGTTTAATTCCTGCTTTGTAAACACACTAGCACATCAACAGTTTGCAGTTCTAATTCCTAATTTGCAGAAAACTACAAATGCTTCCTGCTGTAATCTGTCTGACTACTATCCAGGTCTTTCAGAATTCATGACAACTCTCCTGTGCTACCCCTTTACTGAACCGCTTTCATGTATTACCTTCTGGCTGGCTACATTCCCAAATTTTATTTCAAAGAACTCTCCACTAAAGAAACTTAATTACTTCTATCACAGCTTGATATGAAATTCAGTGGTCTGTACCCATATGGCAGCAGCTCACATTACAAACCTCTGACCGACATCTTCAGTCATTCCAACTCATCGAGCATTGTCTCTTTTTTTTATACACCTTATAATAATTCCACTATCCAAGATATAATTCTGAAATCAATTCAGTTATTACAAATTCATCTGAAATGTTTGCCAAAATATTCAAAAACATCTGTACAACCAAATATTCGATAATATAAAAGCAATGATCTGTCCCTTTTTTTTTCTGATTTCTCCAAATCTTTTGGGTTTTTAATACCATGATGGGAATGGACCCCATTCTTTAGTCAAAGTACGATTAAAGTTCATGAAATTATTATTGTTTAAATCTTTGTCAGCCAAAAGTGCTCTTTGCAGCACCCGCAGTTTGCCCAGTAATGACTCCTTTTGCAATTCGTATGGGGTTACATGGATTGCTAACCTATCTAAATACGATTGTATATTCTTATTTATAAGACCTGTTGCTCCTACTACTATTGGAACTGTCTGGGTATCTTTTTTTTTTTTTTGCTCTCACTTCTGTCTGCAGATCCTAGTATTTTATGACTTTGTCTCTCTCTGTACGCAAGACACTGTAGTCATTGGTTGTGATGATTTCAATGATCAATGCTACTTTTCTCTTCTTTTCTTGGACCACTATATCTGGTTTTCTAGCATTTGCCTTTTGAACTGTGTTTTTCAGCCACTTCGATACCATAATGTTTGCACAATCCCTGGTGCAACAGTCTCGCCACATTATACAGTCCTTCTGCCATTAGTATGTCGCAACCAGCAACAAGGTGTGTGACTGTGTCCAATTCGGTTTTACAAAACCTACATTTGTCTTTCTCTCACATGTTCAATGGACTTTGTAAACCAGCGTGTACCGTAGCCCACTATCTTGGGCTGCCAATATTATCCTTTCATTTCTTGGTTTGAATTCGCCTCTCCTTAACCATTCCTGCATTCATTCCTGATCAACATGAGGTTCTTCCAGAAGTTTTCTATACTTGCAACCATATTTATGCTTTTTCCACATTTCTTGTCTTATCTGGTCCTTCTCCTTATATTCTTTCTCGTGTTTTTTCCACAATCATTTTCTGCCTGGTTTTTATCTACTTCTGGTTTGATTTCTATTCCTGCTTGAAATCTGTATGCTTCTGCTAAATTAAGCAGAGAAGTCATCTTAGATTTATTCTCCTCCTGTTTCAAAACTTTCACAACATTTGGATCTTGTGAGGTCCATAGATAATGTGTGGACTCCCACAATTGTAGATCTATACATATAATCAATTTCTAGAAGGCCCATCCCTCCTTCGGAATGGGGAATATATATTCTTGGAATACACCGATTTTTATAAATCATTTGGTGAGCATGAAACATCCAACACTTTTTGGGGCCAGTCAATCACTCAAACTGTAAGTTAGGACAAGAAGAGCAAATTTGTTTAGAGCTTGGATCTTGTTCCTAGATGTCAATGCTGTTCTCAGGATTAATTTAAGTCTTCTAAAGTATTCCTTACTGAGTTTTTTATTCGCATTTGTTCATGTTTTATTGCCAATTCTTCATCAGTTCCCAAGTATTTATACATTCCCTCTTGCTCCAGTTCTTTTATATCACATTATTGTCCCAAACTGATGTTTTCCTGCTTTAAAAGTTGGTTTTGCACATTTATCAAGACCAAGTTACATTTTAATATCTGAAAAAGTTTTCACAACCTGCAGCTATGCTTTCACTTCCTCATCTGGTGAGTTATATAGTTTTAAATCATTGACAGAGAAGATAAGTCATTACGCTGTTGTTTTCTAGGAGCCAAATTATAGCCATGGCCTAAGCTGTTAACTAAACAGCTTAATGGGTTAATGGCAAGGCAGAATAGCAGTGGTGACAGAGTCACCCTGGAATATCCCGTTTTGAATTTTTATCCGTGGGATAACAATCTGTCCTTTATCATGGCTTAATTGCAGAGTGGTTTGTCATTGTTTCATGGTTAATGTAATGTAGTCAATCAGTGTACGGTGTATCTTATAAAATTTTAAGCACTATTTTATCCATGAATGTGGGTTACTATGAAATGCTTTTCTGTAGTCAAGCCATGCCATACTTAGATTCTTCCCCTTTTTACAGTTCTCCACTGTATCCTTATTTAATAGCAAATGATCCTTTGTTCTATATTACTTTCTTATTGCCCTTTTGTTCTATTGCCATAATTGAGTTTTCTTTTAAGTGACTATAAACTCTGACATCAATTCCCATGTATATTTTATACATCATCAGAAGAAAAGTTACTGGCCTATAATTTTTAGGGTAGCTTGCAGGTTCATTCTTAAGTAGGAGCATTGTTTTGCCTGTTGTCAACCAGTGTGGTGTCTGTTCTGGGTGCATAAATAAATAGTTCTTAATCATGGCTAAATCCTCGTGCAAAGCTGTTAATAATTTTAACCAAAAGTTAGGTACTTCATCTAGGCCTTGAGTTTTCCAGTTAGAGGCTTTTCTTAACTATGTTTCAATCTCTCTGGCTGTTGCTTTGTCCCATTTCATATCCTGTACCTTTAAACTTATTTTTTATACTTCTGTCCATTTAGCATCTTTATGTTCCACAAGATCTTCATAGATAATTATCCAAAATGTATTTACTTTGGCGGTCTTTCAATTCCTTTTACCTTATTTCCCAGTTCTCTATAAAACTTTTTTTTGGGTCATCAATAAATTGCTTATTTTGTGTTTTTTCTGTGTAGCTAAGTTTTTCTGCCTGTGCTGAAATTTTTAGTTTATTTGTGATAGTGCATGAAAGAGCCTGGTCTGTTCTAATACTGAGCATTGCTTTAATCACATCTATCTGTCTATTTTTTTTTTTATTGATCGGTTCCCCCTTCTATAATCTTCTAACAATGACACTTCTTGTCTTAATTGCTTTATAGTTTTCTCTGTTCAATAGGTCCATGATGGTATTCGATTTCTCCCCTTCCTTTCCCTCACTACTTCATAGGTTCATACTAGGCTATCTGCCCGAGGGTATTTACAAGCCTAGCCCATAGTTTTGTGGCTTACGCCACCCCTTTAGTATGGGGAACTATACCCATTATTTTGCTGTGCCTCTGTTGAGCAGTGACACTGAGGTAATCCCTGGGGTATATCTGCGATCTCCCATCCATTGGTCAAGATTTCTCTTGAACAAGGCCAGCGAGGTGCTCTGCCTCACATATACCGGGATTTTATTCCACAGCATAGGGAGTCTTTGGGTTCTGTGTTCTTGTGGTAGAACGTTATCAGTTTTTAATTTAGCAGCACAATAATATATTCTGTTTACTTCTGTTATATCACATGGATCTCTGTGTACAGTCCTAATTACTGTGTTCATTTGTTTTATCAGACTGCTGACTTTTGGGGTCTAGTTCTCTCATTGATCTCAATATATCTATCCATGTTCATTAAATTAAGCAACTCTTCTCTTAGCTCATCTTCTTCCAAACTGAGGGCACATCCTTTGTTTTCAGTTTCCTGTGGGCATTCTATAGAAAACTCCATAGTAGCTTCCTGTGTTACTTTCTCCAATTACATCCTGTGCCATTTGTTTCTCTGCCATATTGGAAATCACTGGCCTATCACTCGTCAACATTGACTGCATCAGAGTTTCCACAGTTTCCTATTCCTTTCCTTCCTGTCAAGCTTCAAGTGAACATTTATACTGGTTTCCTGTGGAAGGCTCCAAAATATCTTGATATGGCACCTGACCAGTTGCTTCCTGTTCCACTGGTTTCCCCTTAATTTGGATATCTGTTGCTTTATTCTGTTGTGGTGCTTTCTGTATTGGATTTTCTACACCAAATCCTTCTTTTTGCAGGTGTTCCATAACCTCAGTTTCTATTTCTTTGACTTCTCCATTACTAATCTCTTTCTGCTTTTCCTCTTAGTCTTCTTATTTTTTGTATTGTAAAGTTTTCCATAGCTGGATTTCTTTGCCTGTATTTCTCCAAATATGTTTGGTGCTGCTCTTTTTGTATTGGTTAGTTGTGCTTTTTCCTTTACATAAATATCACATCATATTAAGTCTCTTTTTCTTTCCCATGACCATATTTCTTCTTCAGAGGTGTCCTGATCTTGCTTTTCCTTATTCTGGGGACTCCATGTTGTGATGTAGGCTGTGTTAAACCTTCTACATTAAATCCTTCACTTCGCGGGCACTCCATAACTTCAACTTCTGCTTTACTAATCTTCTTTTCTACATTCCGTGTTTGTGATGTTCATTTTTTTATTGTGAAATGTTCCATATCTGGATGCTTTTGCCTGTATTTCTTTTCAAATATCTTTGGGGCTGCCTTTCTCCTATGCAATAAACATTGCACCATGTATAATCTGTCTTTCTTTCCTATGTCCATATTTATTTTTGGGTTTCTCCTTTGCAAAAATATTGTACCATGTAAAATCTTTCTTTCCTGTGTCCATATTTCTTTTTTATAGGTGTTGTTTTTGCACTTCTTTAGATGCTCCTTTTTCCAGATGGATCAAAGTTTCTTGATCTATATACTGTTTTTCAAAAATCTGTTTTATTACTGAATGCAAATTTTTATATGAAGCTTCTGACAGTTTTTCCTGAGTAAGTATTTTTCTTTCCTCTAATTTGTCTCCTAATCGTGTGTCTGGAAATTCTGGGCTTTTTACACAATAGTAACAACACATATTTTTTTCTTACCCTCCATAGTCTACTCTATTGTCTTTATGGCTCTTCTTTGGCCAGTCAATTTTTGTGGTCTGCAATGTGATAAACATTATGGCTTCAGGAATAGGTTTAGGATTGTTACTACTCTTTGTACTGTTACCAACATAATCTACTCAAACTTGAATGATAGTTTCCTCACAGCAGGACTGCTTTTTGATGTGACAAGAGCCTTTGAAACAGTAAATTGTCCATTACTTCTCCACAAACTTGGCAAACTAATGTTTGGATCCAACTATGATTCAAAAGCCAGCTACAAAACTGACCCTTTCAGGTCTTTAGTAATGATTCTTACTGTGGTTCCGGTATGTTCTAATCTTCTCCCTCTTCATCGATTGACTTCACAGTAGATCTGCAACATGTTAGCCATCATGTGTGTGCGGATGACCTATTGCTGTTTGACTCAAACAAAAGTTTTAGTAAGCTCCAGTCATCCCTACAAGGCAAGCTTCACATCCCTCTCGAAATGGACATATGACAGTTAATTAATGAAATGGACATATGACAGTTTATTAATGCTAAAAGTAAAGCATTATGCTTTTCGGAAGTCACCATAAATTAACTAATTTTCCCCATCACAACCATTGAAGATGGCCACAAAAACCTTATTACTAACATAACTCAACAAAGATATCTTGTGTCCTGTTGGACCCAACCCTTTCTGTTACCTCACACTGATATGACAGCATGTGTCATAAAATGTTGTTCCAGAATATCCCATCTCCTTACCTCTGCAGGAAATGTGCTGATCCCCAGAATAGAATCTGCACTTGTGTTACCTGCCCTTCATTCCAGCACCAATACTGAAACTTCAAATTGATGCAAGTGGAATTTGTCGGTTTGTCTTATTAGCCAGCTGAGCACACAACTGTGGCTTACTTGCTGATACAGGAAAGAGCAGCTATAACACTCAGTACTGTAATTTGTAAAACTGTATCCCTTGGTCAATGTTTCTCTCTACTAAGAACCCTTTGTATACATTCAGAGACTGTCCGATAAATGCCATAAGTCTCATATGATCATGTTTCAAAACAACCTGAGGAGAACGTGCTCTTTTCAGACTAGCAACAGACATGTGGAATAATCTTTTGGCAGACATAATATCTCTAACCTCACTTAATAGTACGTATTCTTCTAAGGAATCTATTATGTTTTTGCTGTAGATTTATGGCTTGGCTTGTTATAGTTAACGTCTACTGAATATGCAGACACTTACTTTCATTCCACTTCTGTTTACATTGTATTCCATTATATAGTGCATTGTATTAATCATGCAGTAATGCATTTTTGCAGTGCAAACACATTTTATACAGATGTATCTGTCTGATGCTCATCTTTAAACATTTTGCTATTGTAAATATGTATCTGTTCTTTTCTTATGCAGCTGACCAGCCCAACTACCTGATTATCAAACTGTAAAGAAATCTGTGTTTGCTGACTGTCTGCTATGATTTGTGCTGTGCTTTCACACCTGATCATAGGGTGGACCCATTCAGTTGTACGCATTCCACACCTGATCATAGTGTGTGTGGGCCCATTCAGTTGTACGCATTCCACACCTGATCATAGTGTGTGTGGGCCCATTCAGTTGTATGCATTCCACAGCTGATCATAGTGTGTGTGAACCTCATTCACTTGTCTACATTCCTGATAACTATTGTAATGAGTAGAGATTAATTCAGCTTAACAGATGGTGTTACAGAGATTTATTTGTTTGTTTACAGGAAAAGTCTGACTGTGCTAGAAAGTGCCCATTTTCAGCGGAGGCCCAGGAAGAAAAGCTCCACAATCACAATATTTCAAGAATCAAGTCGTGATATTTTCAGTCACAACGTATCCTGTCACATTACAGAACAGCAAGTGCAAATCTTTTAAATCATGAAGTATCATGTTACACTACAAAACATAACGGTGAAAAAATGTACTGAGAAAAACCTAGAACATATGTTTCATAGTAGAGTGCAATGAAAAACAACATGAGTTGAACAGAATACATAAGGAAATTTCAATCATATTTGTTACATAGATTAGTATGTGGTAATGAGACCTGAGACAATTCTTAGATATTTAAACAGCTCTTAGAGATTACATAATTCGAGATAGTGAGGTAAAATTGAGAGATGTCTTAGTGTGAGTGATGGTGGTCCTATTATGGTTATAGAAGGAAGAAGGATGGAGAGAAGATAAGAGTGCAGGGTAGGGTGTCTTCAGGTAGCTTAGGTGAGTAGGAAGGAAGGAGAAAGCGGTATAGGAAAGCTCTGCAGAGATGAAGTGACTAAGGTAAGGTAGTGCGAAAACATAAAAGGAGTGGAGTAGGAGGCTGGAGAGGGTTGTGAAGTGTGATTTATGTTGAAGGGGGGGGGGTGAGTGAAGTATAGCAAGTTCAGCCAGGAGTGACGCATAATCAGGTCTAAGATTTTGTAAGATATTCTTTTAGTGAGCATTTAAAGGTGGGTACGTTAGAAGTAGTTCTGGTGGTTACAGGTAAGGAGTTCCATTTTTTTTGCTACCGAGTATGAGTATAGCCTTTGTCCTTGGGATTTATTCAGTTTATTTATGGCGAGAAGTTGTTTGTCTTCCAATCTAATTTTTTTTTTTTTTTTTTTTAGAAAATACATATTGATTAAAGGGGTAAGAACTGGGCAGGCTAATGGTTTGTATGTTATGTATTATTCTAAGCTGAATTTAAAAATGAACATTAAGCAAGGGAACAGCTGGATTTAAAAATGAACATTAAGCAAGGGAACAGCTGGAGAAATATGTCAACGTTAAAAACTGACTTTATTATAGAATAGATCCTCAGTAGTAACAAAATCCAGATAATAAAAATCACCAAAATTCAAAGAAAATCACGATAAGCTCTTTTTCATCTTCCTTTTGCAAACTTCTTCAGATAAAACATTGAGAGTTCATTCCTTTTTTAGAGCCCAATCATGCTGATAGAACATTGTCACATGATTAACATGTTCCTCTGAATCCAAACTAAACTTCAGAGCTAATACCTGATCCTCATAGGTTAAAAGTTAAGCAAGTATGTAGAGAAGGATAAAAAATGTAACTAGTAACGTTATCCTTCTGGGACTTCCAAGATGAATGCACATTGAGTAACAACTTATTTCTAGCTCTCCCAGTGTGAAAACAGATACTCAGCAGAGAAGGCCAGTAGACTTGTCTTTATGGGTAAATGTCAGTACCTGGCTAGTAAGTGCACTAACTGGATGCCAGGAATAAAGAAATATAAAAGACTTGGAAAAAAAGTCTGCTTCAAAAAGTGAGGAAGAAACGTTGCTTGGGGAAAGGTCTGCAGCTGTTCATCAAAGTAATGCAACATTCAAACATGACTTCCATTAACCTTCAGGAAGTTATAAGACGACTGCATACAGACCTGGTTAAAATAAGCAAAACACTGATGGATTATATCAACACAAACAACAAAAGCTGGAAAAAAATGGAAGAGGCTTTAAACTGATATTCAGATGAGATGATAAAGCTGCAAAAATTAGAGGTTGAAATGAAAGTACTAGCTGAGTATGAGACTGCTCAGGAAGAAATGTTTCAGAAAATGTTAGAATTAGAGGACAGAGCATGTAGGGAAAACCTGAACAGACTGCAATAATTTTATGAAAGCACAAATAAGCAACTGGACTTGTATTCTACAGAAGGAATTGTTAGTTGAAAGGGTGCATTGTATGTATACTTCAAACCTGGCTGTAAGAAAGCAACCTAGACCTTTAATAGTAAAGATGCAATCCTACTATGAGTTGATTCTGACAAAATTGTGGCAGAAGGACACAGTACTAAAATTGGGAGACTGCAGTATGTTTGTGGAGAGTTATTACTCATTGCACACCAAACAGAAGAGGAGCAAATATATTCCACTATTCAGGGAATGCCAAGCTGCATGTGTGAGATTCAAACTGCTGTACCCATCTGTCTTCAAGGTATTCTTTCCTGGAGGGGCAAATTTATTTTTTGATGAAGTACATGCTAAGGAGGAAATACAAATGTTTGTTCAACAAAAAGTAAGCTGTGAAACGGAAGGAGATTCTGCTTCTTTTTCTTTGGTAATAAAGACCACAGATGGGACTGTACCTGTGAAACCTTTTCAAATTTATCAATGGAAAATGTTGGAGAGAAGTAAGGGAGCACGAGAGTTGACTAGAAGAATTGAGAGTATGTTGCAAATGAAGCAGAGACATGATTTCTGAGATTAACAGTAATAATACCAGTAACTTAATATGTGATTACAGTGCAATAATTATATTTGTGAAATCTGACAGAACAAGCAAATCTGGAAATATTGCACTTTTTCAGAATTTGTTGGATTTGTGGAGGGCTCTAAAGCATATGCCCTACTTCATGTCATTAATGTTCAGAAAAGTGCCTTGGGGAAGAGAAGAGGAGGAAGAAAGTCTACTCTAAGTAAATATTGTTTTCTTTAATAGTACTAATTTTGTGGCGTGGCTTTCTTTGCATGCTATAAAGTAAAGCTTTTTCCAGTTATTTCCAAGTGTAATGGGGATTGTAAACAGGTGATTCTGTTTTTTTTTTTCTTTTCGTTCTTCCTTCTCTCTTTTTTGTCTTGTTCAACTTTAAGAAAAGCACTGCAATGTGAAAAAAAAGCCTGGTCAGAAGCATAAGAGAAAGATTAATATCCTTTTTCTCATTCTTGCATGGGGGAATAACTACTGGATTAAAGACCTTGGATTGATTTAGTAGCAAGTTTTAAGAGCAAGTAAATGAAAAAGAACATTGACTATTATAAGTTTTTTTTTTGTAGCACATACATGTAGGCTCAGTAAAAATTCTGCAGCTGGTCTTCATGTTTCCATGGAGACAACCTGATAAAGAGCAACTGGTTACAGTCTGGTGGAGAGTTATTGGCTGAGGGGAAAAAAGAAAGGTAAATTGGCTAGAGATAATGTTCTCTGAAAACATTCAGGGGTTTTCCCAGCTGGGAGAGCTATAAAGATAAGACAAAACCAAGAAGCACAGGCTGCACCACACATCTTAGCATGGATGACCTTTCTTTTAGGTTAACTCAAGTCTAAGTGTGTCTGTCAGTTTTGGACTTTTGTTCATGTTATGAGGGTAAAACTTCAGTATTTGTAGGTGTACATAGTTTTGTGTGATTAGTCTTAAGTTAATAGGTTTTCGGGGTATATTGGTGGTATTTTTTTTTTGAGGGCTTTCAGTAAAACAAAGTATTATAAGATGTGACCTAGACTCAAATGTTTATGACAGCAAACAACTGTATAAAAGTTCAAAGTGCCAAACAATTCATGCATGTAACATAAAAGCTGGAAACAGACATTTAACAAAAAATGTGTTATACATAAAAAGTAATAGCTAAAATAAAAACACAGAGTAATGAAATAAAAATGAGACCGTGGTGATTTCCTTATCTGTTGAAAAAAGAGGAATTTAGGGAATAGGTAGTGGAGATTATTCAGAAGCTGTTAGGGAGGATATAAATTTCTTCTGAAAATATAGCTAGGGAGTGGGATAAAATTAATGTGCAGTTTAAAAAATAAGGTGGAAATAAATGAAAGGGGAGCTATGGTTAAGAAGTAATGAGGAATTCTTTAGAAAGACTGACAAAAGTAAAGTATTGTAGAATAGGGGAGATTGCACAGAGGAAGAAGAGGATCAACTGCAGAATGCTAGGCAGAAAATAAGGGATTACCTCGATAATATGTACGAGCTTAGAAAGATTGCTGTTAAGCAACTGTTTTTGATAACACTCACAAAACCTTTTAGCACGACAACTTTGGCAAAAGAAAGTAGAAAACGCTGTCCCCAAATGTAAGGAGCCTATAACAAAGAAGGTAACGAGATCATTTAGAGGTATTAGAAATATTTTGGAAATTCTATGAGAGTCTGTATAAAGTGGAGAAATATGAAAACCAATTAAAGATACAAATGGAAATGTTTATGGAAGAATTAAATATGCTAAAGTTAGAGGTGGATGAGGCTCCATTACTAACAGTAGGAGGAGATGAGATATACATTGTGATGAAATGGAAATGTTTATGGAAGAATTAAATATGCTAAAGTTAGAGGTGGGTGAGGCTCCATTACTAACAGTAGGAGGAGATGAGCTATACATTGTGATGTATAACCAATCTACAGGAAAGTCCCCAGGAATATATGGTATTCCTGTGGAAGTTAGGAAGCTAGGAGGTAAAAAAAACAGATAAAGATCTGGAAGGTTAAGAGGAGGAGAAGTGCCACTGTCCTGGAAGAAAACGGTGGTAGCTGAAATACCTAAAGAGGGTAAGGATACATCAGATCCAGCTTCATGCAGGCCCATTTAAATACTAAACCATGATTATAAATTGCTCATGTCTATAATGGCTAAAAGAAGGACAAAAGTAATACCAAAACTGATAGATATGGATTATTATGGTTTTGTGGAGGGGAGGCAAACATTTGACAACATTAACAGAACATTGATGATCCAGAGGGGAGCAGAATGTAAGAAAATGCCATTGTTATCAGTGGGTCTTGATGCAGAGAAAGCATTTGACAGAGTAAGCTGGGACTTTATGTGCAGGGCAGTGGAAGCATTTGCATTTCTAGAAAAAATTATAAGGTTATTTAGGAGAATATATGAGGAAGGCAAAAATTAAAGTGGGTGGGATCCTGTCTGATAATTTCTGCTTGAGCAGAGGAACCAGGCAGGGGTGTCTGCTTTCTCCTTTATTATTTGCATTATATTAAGAACCATTGGCAAAGAAAATAAAGGACCCAGAAATTCAAGGATATAATTGGTATGGTAGTCAAGAAAAGCTGGCTTTATTTGCAGATATTATTTGTACTTGACAAAACCAGAAAAAGGCATTACAGTGTTGTGGAATATTTTAAGACAGTTTCATATCTTTTCAGGATACAAAATGAATGAAGCTAAAACAAAAACATAAGAGGTAATATGTACCCACACATGAACTGTCTCAGGAATACCTATATTTATGGGGACATGATAAAATGAAATATTTAGGAGTATGGATTAAAAGTTATTCTAAGGATATGTGGGAAGAGACTAGACAAAATATAATACAAAAACTGAGAATGGAAGCCTTGTTATATGGATAGTAAGATACAAGCAGTTAAACTATTTTTAGTCCCTTTTGTCTTGTACACAGGTCGGGCATATTTTTATCAACCATAGGAGAAGTTGTGGCTAGCAATTAATGAAGAGTTGAAGGACTTTATCTGAGAGGGGAAGATGCAAGTCAAGTGGGATAAGCTGATTCTTCCAGTAGAACAGGATGGAAGGGCTACACAGTTAAGTCCTATACATAGCACAAGTAGAAAACTATAATTGAAAGTGGAAAGGGATGATGATGAAACACAGGGGGAAGCTCAAGAAACTAGGAGAGCCTGGGATTTTGGATGCAGGCCTTTAAGGAGAATAACAATAATCATGTAGAATATTATAGCCATAAAGTAGCAGAAGCTATTGTAAGAACTAAACCAACATGGGAATGGAGAAAGGAGATTCTGCTGATAGGGATTACTTCAATTAAGGATACAGATGGACAAGAGAGAGCTGGAATTTATTGGAGAAAACTGACAAGGGAACCAAGGTATTGGGAGCAAATAACTAGAGAGGGAAAGACTGTAGAATAGGAAGATGCCAAGAATTTATTTGGACTGCAGGTTAGAGACTGCCATCCCTATCTGGGATTCATATCAGAGTATAGGCAAAAAGAAAGCACTGGTAGAGTTTTTAATAGCATCTAGAACAGAAATTGCCATTAAAAAGAACTAATTAGTAAAGCATATAGAATCTTCTTATTTCAGCTTTTCCCGGTTAGGGATCACCACAGCGGATCACCTGTCCGCTCCAGATTAGCAGTGGAGTATGGTGTCGAGGCGCCCAACCTTCCTATTGCATGATAATTATAAGAAGCAATCGGAGGAGGTGGGAAGGGATTGGGAAGAGAGATTGGATAAGCAATTCACAAAAAAAAAAAAATGGGAGGATATATGTGTGTCTCCCAAATATGCAACAAAATCTAGAAAATATAAGATTTTTGCCTGGAAATGTTTACATAGATATGTTTCTACCCCAAGTGGACTCCAGATAATTTTTCCTCAGGCAGATAGCAAATGTTGGAGATGTGACTGTGAAGAGAGGCAATTGGGAACATATTTTCTGCCAGTGCAATGAAGTGACAGACTTTAAGGATTCCCTGCGGGATGCACTGTAGGAGATGCTAGGTGGGCAGATTGGTCTGATGAGGGAGATGATGTGATTATTCTCAGCTATGATACAGAATTGCCTAAGCATGGTAAGACCTTGCTGTGTCTAATAATGTGGCTGCCAAACAAGTGATTACTAGAAATGGATATCAAAATGAAAACCAACTACACTGGAAGTAGTGACTGTAGTAACAGAGAGAACAACTGGGATTGAGATCTTTAGAAAGGGGAGGAGCGAACCACATAGGAAAATTGGAAATTGTGGGAACAATACATAAAAGGGAGGAATAAGGATTAAAAGGTGGCAGGACTTAAATGAGCTGTATAATGTGTGACTGAAGAAGACTGGGTAGATTATAAGTGATGTATAATGTTTGTAACTGGGAGTGTGTCAGTATGGATTGTGTTGTACAATGCTTGCAACTAGGATTGTGTCAGTGTGGTTTTTCATTTGTATAAATGTATGATTGCCTATGTTGTAAGTGATGGTTTAATAAAGATGTTTCTTTAAAAAAAAAAAAAAAAGGCAGGAATTGAATAATTTATGTAATGTTGCATAGGTTGCATGACATGGCAATATATGTGAAGTATAATGTTTGTTATGTTAATTATAGTGTGATTACTTTTATATGAATGTAAATTAGCGTATGTCAAGTGATAAGTCACTAAAGGTGCTTGGCAAAAAAAAATGTTATCCTTAATTGTTCTTGGTTGGAAGCCCACATTTCCAGTCAACCAATCATATAAGGAAGCTGAGAGCGGAAAGCAAATAGGATAATACTTAAAACTCTGGGATCCAATCACAAATTATTAATATCAGTCCAATGCCTTAAGTTTCCAAAGGCATGAAATGGAAATTTATTAGTTGAACCCAGGAATTTTAAAATCCTACTCTGTCCTTATTTCTTTAACTTCACACCTGTTTCATAATCATTCCTTTCCACTTTGATTTGTAACTCTTTGCATGTGTTTATGTATGTGTGTCATAACTGTGTCGCTCTAAGGTATCCCTGCAAACCAGGAAATCCTAAACTACCTTGTTCTATGGGAGGGATCAACTCATCCCACTTAATTCTTGCCCTCTCCCCCTCCCCATAAATTCCCTCAACTATTAAGTACCATAAGGGTAGTACAGTTGCCACAGTTCCCTTCCATGATGCCGATACTCCCCCCTCTTCTTTTTAAGATATTGCTAAGCAAACCTTCCAGAACTTTCATAGGTTCATACTAGGCTATCTGCCCTAGGGCATTTATAAGCCTAGCCAGAGTGTGTTTGGCTTTCGCCACCGATTTTAAATTAATTTTGCTATGCCCTTTTTCGAGGTTGGTATACTGTGCCTCTGTCTAACAGTGACACAGAAGTGATACCCGGGGTAAACCGACAATCCCCCATCCACTCATCAAGATTCCTCTTGAAGAGAGTCAATGAGGGACTCTGCCTAACCTGGACTGGGATTTTATTCCAGAGTGAAGGGAGCCTCTGGGTTATGAATCTGTCCCTCCAGCATGTCCTATTTATTTCAATGCTGAGGTTCAAGTCTCTCGAGCGCGTAGCTCGATGGGATTTGGATTTTCTGAGGTGCAGCATGTCCATTAATTCCGGGTTGGACATGGCTTTATACGTCAGGCACAGATCGCCTCTGAGCAGGCGGTATGCCACTGAGTAGAGCTGGAGTTTCTTTAACTGGGCAGCATATGGCATCTGTTTGAGCCCTTTGATCCTCTTGGTGAGGTACTTTTGGGGTCTTTCCAGTTGCTGCAGGTGTCTGGTAAGGTACATCCCAAAAGGGGCATTGTACTCAATTATGGGCCTGATGAGGGATGAGTAAAGAGGCACGATGACCTCCCCTGATCTAGATGTGAATCCCTTCATGATTAGGTGGGCTATATAAAATGTTTTTCTAACCACTTTGGCCACATGGTTGTCAAATGAGAGATTGCTATCAACTTGGGTCCCCAGGTCCCTAATTACTTCTGTACTTAATGGATTACCACCTATGTGATAATTTGTGGGCACTTTGTTTTTGCCAAAGGGGATGACTATACACTTTTTGGCATTTAGCTTGAGGCCATGGCTCTGGCACCAGTTGTCTGTTTCTAGGAGGCCTTTTTGGAGGATGCTTGTGTTGGCTGGAGAGTCGATTATAGCGCCCAGTTTTCAGTCATCTGCGAACTTGGTCAGCCACAGTCCTTCCGTGTTGGCCTGTACCTCCGAGAAATATATACCAAACAGGAGAGGTCCCAGGACTGAGCCTTGTGGGATGCCACTTGTAACTGGTTTGGAGTCTGACATGGCTCCAGCAATTCTAACCATGTGGGTTCTGTCCTTGAGCCAGTTTGCAACCCATCTAGTGACATAGGAGTTTATATTTAAGCTGGTGAGCTTATCTATAATGCCTGAGTGGGGTATTGTATCGAAGGCTTTTGCGAGGTCCTGGTAGGCTGTGTGGACCACCTTCCCCTCGTCAATGGCCTTTATGACTGTTTCAAAGAAATCGACCAGGTTTAAGAGGCAGAATCTGCACTTAAAGCTGAACTGGGTAGGATCCAGTGTCTGTAGGTCCCCAATATCTTTTTTATGAGGTCCATGATGATCCTTTCCATAGCTTTGCAGACCAAGCTAGTCAGGCTTATGGGGCGATAGTTTCCAGGATCCGTTGAGGCACCACCTTTGTGGAGAGGGACCACTGTTGCTGTACGCCACTCTTTGGGTACATATCCTGTGGTAAGGCTGAGATTGAACAGTAGTTTTATGTTTGGGTTTAGCTCTTCTTGGAGTTCATGTAGGACGCAGCCCGGGACACCATCTGGTCCCATTGATGCTGTGTTTTTTGCTTTGGAGAGGGTGGCTCTTACCTGAGCATCTGAGATGTCAGGGGGCAGCACTCTGCTGGGATAGATATTTGCCCTTTTGGTGGGGGGAGTTTGCACTGAACCTGTCAGCTAGGATGTTGGCAATGTCTGTGGGTTCGGTGTATTTTTTGTCATTTTGGACTAATTCTGAGCATATCTGGGAATTCCCACCCAGGTTCCTAACATAACTAAAGAAAGCCTTGTGATTATCCTTAGTGTCCTGTGCAATTTTTCTCGAAGCTGGCCTTAGACGATTTTATGAGTGCCCGTAGTTTTTTGCTAACACTGATCAGAGATGCCTTCCCTTTTTGGGATTTTGCTCTATCATGTAGTAGCTTCCTCCTTCTGTTGTATAGTTTGTTTATGGCTGGGGTCCACCAGACAGGACATCTGCCTTTGGAGGATTGGGTCTTTGGTTTTATTTGGGATTGCATGATCCATGCATTCCTGAAGGTGTTCATAGAATGCGTTTATAAAGGATTCTGCGGTCTGGGCCGTATTTTCCACAGGCCCGGGGGCTTTGAAGGATTCCACCTCGGTTTTGAGGAGTGTGAAGTTTGCTTTACAGAAGTGTTTCACTGTGGTTTTCTGGGCAGGGGGTGGGGTCGGGATGTGAATATCCAGTGAGATTAGTTTATGGTCTGATCTTACCAGTGAGGGATACACTTCTGATCTGGAGCATAGAGTCCCCATGTTGGTGATCAGGTCCAGTATGTTTTCCCCTCTTGTGGGAGTGGTAACAAGTTGTTCCATAGCATTTGAGTTTATAAATTCTAGGAACCTTTGAGCTAGGGTGTTGGAGCTAGAGTAATGCTCCCAGTCTATGTTTGGGTAGTTGAAGTCACCCAATATAATGGTGTTTGGAGAGACCTTCATATTTTCCAGTGTTCTCAGGAAGGCCGAGTGGGGTTCCTGGGTTTGGGAGGGTGGTCTGTAGCAGGCTGTAAACTGGAAGGCAGTTTTACCCACTGTTAGTTGCACATGGATAGTCTCTGATGCTTCGTGCTGTGCCACCAACCAGGAGGTGTGGGTATCTTTGACGAATATTGATACTCCCCCCTCCTTTTCCGGTTCAGTCCAAGTTTTGGGGCTGAAAAGCATGGTATGAGGTATAACCTGGTAGTGCTGGGGTGCTCTCGGGAGCCTTGAACCAGGTTTCTGTTACTGCACAGATATCGATGCTCTCCATGCTAAGGAGAGTTTCGAGTGCATGCATTTTGAGGTTTAGACTTCTGGCGTTGAGTAGCATTACTCTTAGTTTCTTATCCCTTGTGATACCTATGGAGGTGGGTTTTGTCTTTTGAGCCTTGCCTTAAAAAGGCACTATGGGGGTAGCAAGAGCCTTTGCCAATATCCAAAAGCCCAGGGGTGACAGGTGCAAGCCATCCCTAGCGAAGCATCGTGGCCTGTCGAGCATGTCATCCCAGGCTGACAGGCATTGGATCCCCTTTGAATGACACCAATACTTAAGCCAATTGTTGAAATTGATCATCTTGTTTTCATATTGTGGCATCATTCTTGGTATGGGTAAGATGCTACTCAAGGTCAGGGTCATACCTGCCTGGGCCACATGCTCAGAGAGCTCCTCTATGTCACTTTTCATGTAGTCCAGGGAGGTACATCTCAGGTCATTCACACCAGCATGGACAATGAGTCATATTTGTACTTGCCTTGGAGTGACCTGATTGCTTGTGTTATGTGGCGGATCGTAGCGCCCGACAGGCAGCTCACCGTGACCTTCTCCTTGTTCAGCTTGGTGAGTGAGACGTCAGTGTGCCTGACTATAGTCACCTATTACAAGTGTATCAGGTGTGTTGTTTAGCCTTAAGGGCTGTGACTGTTCGGCACACTGGCTTTGTGAGCTATGTGTTGCACGTGTTTTGTTTTGGGGTAGCGGTTGCTTGGGTGTCTGCTTTGGAGGTCTCTGCTGCTTAGGCAGATTTTTATTTAGAGCCTCCGAGTATGTTTTTGTGTTTGGTTTGCTGTCGTGGTAGGTCTATGTGAGACTGGAATTGTAGTGAGCGTTTCCTTCTCCTCCTGACAGGTTTCGCCAGTACTGAGTTGAGAGAGCATAGCCTCCAGTTTGGCTATATGGTTGTATCTCTCACATGTGTTGGAATTTGTTGGGAGGAGGAGAGGGTTGTCTGTGTACATGAGACAGCTGTAACATTGCCTCAAGATTCCTAGATTCACCAGCTGGACCGGAGAGGAGATTGACAACTGACCTTTGGACATGCTAGAATAGTATTGGGAATTCATTTATAATTGAAAAAACAAGGGCCAATGGGAAACAAGGTACTCCAGGGGAGTTTATGAGGGTGTAGTGCTTTTAATTTTTTAGTGCTGACTTATATAATTGCTTTAGTGAGCAAGTGCCAGGTAACTTAAATACAGTGTGTTACAGGTAACTTAAATGCAAAAATGACAAACAGTAACTTTCTTTCAAGTGAAACAACGAAATAAGTACAGTAAGCAATGCAGATGTCACTAGGGATCCACAGAAGTGCTGAAAAGCCACATTTTAGGTGGAATTAGCGTTTCAGGGAAATAACCAGCATACAAACAAAGCTAGATTCAGTAGGCCTGGATCTAGTCTATGCTACAGCAAACAAGGTGTACCAATTCCAGTAAGAAACAGTTCAAATATGCAGGCACTATAAGCCTTTAACCAGAAATTCCCAGCTCAGAAGGGCAGAGTCCAGCCTCTCCTCCCACAAGAGTGCAGACCACGAACCTTCTTAATGTAAAATAACTGGCCTGAAGCCCAAGTGCTTAAACCAGAACTAATACACTTTAAGAATGACAGACACTGAGCCCTCAATCAGCAGTTCCCAACTTAGAAGGATGTAAGCTACCTGTCCTGCCACCACAGTGCAGGCCACAAACCTTCCTAATGTAAAACAACTGGTCTGAGCCCAAGTGCTTAATCCAAAAGACTTAGAATGATAGCTACACTTTAATCAAGTTACTACCAAGCAGTAATAAATACAATTGAATACTTTAAAGAATGCCTGGATTAGTGCTCAAGTTATACAAACAAAGCTAGATTCAGCAGGCCTGGATCGTCTATGCTACAGCAAACAAGGTGTACCAATTCCAGTAAGAAACAGTTCAAATATGCAGGCACTATAAGCCTTTAACCAGAAATTCCCAGCTCAGAAGGGCAGAGTCCAGCCTCTCCCCCCACAAGAGTGCAGACCACGAACCTTCTTAATGTAAAATAACTGGCCTGAAGCCCAAGTGCTTAAACCAGAATTAATACACTTTTAGAATAACAAACACTGAGCCCTCAATCAGCAGTTCCCAACTTAGAAGGATGTAAGCTACCTGTCCTGCCACTACAGTGCAGAGCACAAACCTTAATGTAAAACAACTGGTCTGAAGACCAAGTGCTTAAACCAAAAGGCTTAGAATGAGTTACACCAAGCAGTAATAAATACAATTGAGTACTTTTAAGATGACGCAAAAGCAAAATAAAGTAGGAAGAAACACAAATACAGTAAAAGCAGATAATTTTTTTTTTTTTTTTTTTTTTTTTTTTGAGTGAGCAAATGAGATGGGCCCAGGAGGAGTATCAAAGTGCAAATTTACAAGAGGGGCGGGAAGTTTCAAAGCCACCAAGATTAACACCAACACAAAAACAGGGAGGGTGGGTGGGGACCTACTGAAAAAAAGGCAACTTCTAGCTAGATATTGCTCAATGCAACACAAACAAATTACTTTAAAAAGTGCAGATAAGATTCCAAAATGGTGGTCGTCTAGTGTACAGCTTATGCACAGAGCTCCCTATCTCAACTACATCTTCTAAGATTTTAAATACTTCACACAGTTCATGGTCGTGTTCCTAAACAAGAAAGCGCTATTTTACCTTCATCACTTCAGATTTTTCATCACCTTTGCAACCTGCAAGATTCAAATACAGCTTTTAAATCCTATAGCTTTTCCACAGTGCTATATTCACAGAGATCCAAAGGACCTGCTTCCATTTGCAGTACTCCTAACTCCACATGGCTAAACAGATAAAAATGACAAATGAACCTATTACAATGGATACACAAACAACAAAAGCCAAATCTTCAGCAGTATTCCTCACCAGAAAGAGGGTCTTTCTAAAAGACAGAGAACAAATAAACAAAATATGGAGCCTAATAAAAGCAATACTAATACTAAAGAGGATTCCAACTTCCACATGGATGAGCTGAAACAGGCCCTCCAACCCATTCATTCTGCCGTACAAAGTTTTTCAGAACAACTTTCTAATCTAGGAAAATCTATCAATCAAATTGTTGACAGAGTAGACACACTTGAACAAAAAACCCAAACTAATGAGTTTCAAATACAGTCCTTATCTGATGATTTGCGCGCCAAAGCAGCTTCTATAACAGATCTACAACTAAAACTAACAGACCTCGAGGCAAGAAACAGACGAAACAATATCTTAATTAGAGGTCTCCCTGAGAACTACGATAGCCAAGGTTTACTTAATGTTACAAAACAGATATTTGAATCATTGCTGCACTTAGACGGATATAATCCTGAAATAATTATTGAGAGAGCCCACCGTGCGTTATATAAACGTCAAGACGCCTCAGCACCCCGCCAAGTCTACACAAAGCTACTCGACTATCAGATTGCCCAAAAGGTACTGAACTCGGCGAAAAAACACAAAGCCTTCATGTGGAACAATCTCAAAATCACCTTCTTTCAAGATTTACCCCTTTCCATCAAAGAGAACAGACAAAAACTAGCTCTGTTTTGCTCAGATCTTATTAAAAGGAATATCAGATTCCAAATGCGCTTTCCAAACACCCTGATCTTTTTTAAAAATGACATTAAATTCACAGCAACCTCCCAAAGCGAAGCAAGAGAAGCTTTTCTTAAAGCCTTCAATAAGGCTCCTGAACCTTAATACAATACTAGTGCAAGTGCTTTAGCTTATGAAATTCCTACAAACTCTGTCTACTTACCAGGTGAATTAAGGACAACTCCGCTCACTAACTCAGCACTAATATCATTCCCTTTTTATTATTAAAGCTGTCTAAATGTTTTTTTTTCTTTTTAGAGCAGGTACCCGAGTCAAACAAGGAACCTGTGTTCTACGTGATGTTTCCAGTAGGCTATCTTTAGCTTGGGACTCTCAGGAGTACACGCATAACAGGTTCAACCTCTGTTAATCGCACATGTAGCACTTTGTGTAGTATGCAGTTCCTGCATACAAATTCAAGAGCCTGCCTGAACCTACTATCGCAAAACCATCTCCTGTAACAGGGAAACTATATTTACATTGAGCGGGGGCTGTTTCAGACAGGTAATTCTCTTTTTTATAGGTAAATGAGCTTGAGACCAGCTTTCTTACACAAATATACGCTAATCTCTTTAGTGGTCATCTGAGAAATACACACTCAGCTTAGTTGGCTATTGCTTATCTGGTGAGAGATTTAATTAAAAAAGCTGGCGTCCTATAGTCTTTCTTCACCAAGCTCTCAAATTAGAAAATATCAGACACAATTAAAGCTGAAATATACAACATCAGTAGTGTCTGAGAGTCAAATATAAACTTTGATTCCTTACAAATAGTTTTTGCTCAACTCTATCACAAATGTTTAAAATGCTTAGTTTACTAAATTTCTACAGATTCTGTTGTATTGATATATATGAAAAAACAGTACAGGATCCGATAAACCCAAACAAGCACCCAACAAGCAACGCCAGATAAGCAAAGAACGTTTAATGATTTGAAGCACTTTTCGTCTGCGGAATATGCAGACTTCTTCAGAAACATGGATAAAATTGCAATCAGTCCTTATAAGGAAATTACAATTACTAATTGTTAAAACATCAAATAAAGCAATTAAAAGGTATAAGTCATTTTACTTATTGTTTATTTATGTATATTTATTTTATTTTTTGATTTATTTTGATTTACCACAACATTATACAGTTATAACTACAATACCAATGTTATTGATAGGGTATTATACTGTATTGAATGTTAACAGGATGAGTACCACATACATTGTGTAGTAGTGCAGTGGTTTTTATTATGGAAGCCCTTGACTTATTAAGTTACTTTAGAGTCAAATAATGTAGGTTAAACTATAATGTGTAACCAGCTGGTCGAGTTAATTGTTAGGAGGAGTTTGTGTTCATAGTAGTATTTTTTAATTACCATTTTTTAATTACCTTTTAATTGCTTTATTTGATGTTTTAACAATTAGTAATTGTAATTTCCTTATAAGGATTGATTGCAATTTTATCCATGTTTCTGAAGAAGTCTGCATATTCCGCAGACGAAAAGCGCTTCAAATCATTAAACGTTCTTTGCTTATCTGGCGTTGCTTGTTGGGTGCTTGTTTGGGTTTATCGGATCCTGTACTGTTTTTTTTTGTGGTTTTTTGCTTTATTTCTACTGTATTGATATATATACCAGTTATACTTCTCTGTATTTTACATGCTCCATGAGGTTTTGAAACAGTCTTACACAAGATCTAGAGCTGTTCTTAATTGTATAAAAACTGTTTTTATGGGTTTCCTAGACCCCCAATTATCATATGTGTGAGGATTAGGCGAACAGGCTTGTAAATTTATGTGAATTCCATCATGCCATAGCAACCTATCATACTATTCTGATTACTTTTCAACTATGGATGGTCTCTGTGCATTGTAGTAGTGCTGTAGGATGGTGGTCTTTTGGATGAGCATTTTTTTGTACATATGTATAGTAATATTCTGTTCATTGTATGTTTGGTTTTGTACTTCTTCACCTAAGGGGTTTGGGTGGGTAGGCACCGGGGTTAGTCAGAAGGAGTACTTTGCTACCTTTACCTTTATATTTAAATTTTTTGCAAATACAGTTTTGAAGTGGTTCTCCGATTTCCCTTTCTACTGACATTTTAGTGCAGATTCTCTCCAATACTTACTATTCTTTCCAGATTTACTACTAAATATCCAAATATATAACGTTTCCTTCTACCCTGCTAACTGTTAACTTACCTGAGTTGGTCTTTTGACTCTTGGAATATTAAAGGCTTACAAAATACTGCTAAGAAAAAATTGCTACTCCACCTTGTTTTTAAATCCCAGGCCAATATTAGTTTTTTTACAGGAAACACACTTGCCCAAGGAAGAATGGGAGAAAGAAAACAACAGAAAATGGATTAGGGCTATAATAGCTGCTGGTGATGGCTCCAACTCTAAGGGAGTGGCCATTATAATTAAGAAACAATTTCAGGGAGCAATTAACGAGTTTAAATCTGATAGAAATGGTAGATGGTGTTATTTTACATCCCTTCTTCCAGACTCATCCAAACCAGTTCTTTTTTTGAATGTATATGGACCATGCTCTCAACAACAAATCTTTATTTTAGAAATTTATAACATCCTATGTTCATTCCAAAACTACTTATTCATAATGGGTGGGGACTGGAATGCTGTAATAGATCCTAGCTTAGATCGCACCAGTAACTCTTCCTCATATAATTTCCAAGCCTCTATAGCCCTATAGGAACTTATCTCAGACTTTAACCTTATTGACGCTATTGCTTTTAGCAATATCTCGACCAAAGAAAACCTATACACTTTCTATTCTAACTGCCATAAATCCTGGTCACGTCTGGACTTCTTTTTAATCTCAGACCCTCTCTCTAAATTTAAAAATGCTTTCAGTATTGAACCCCGATTTCTTTCAGATCATGCAAAAATCTCCTTCAAAATTAGCTTTACGCCCCCTACTTACACTTTCGCTAACTGGACCCTTAACAATAACTTACTAAATAACAAAGACATACTAAATAAAATCAATGACATGCTATCTGACCTAGACATCAATCTTAAAAAGTCCCAAATTTCACCAGACATCCAATGGGCGGCTTGCAAAGCTGAATTAAGAGGATTTTTGATCAATAAAGCTTCCTTTCTTAAACTCAACAAAAAAAGAGAAACTAATCTGACCTTAAAACTATCCTCTCTAGAAAGAAAACAGAGACTATATCCTGACCCAGTGATAGACAAATTGATCAATACAACACGTAAAGAATTACTTGAACTTCACACACATAACTACTCCCTGCAGGAACAAAAATTTATAGCAACCTACTCTGAATGGGCGCAAATTCCCTCAAGAACCCTGGCAAGAATACTAAAAAACAATAATGGTGCTCCTAGAATTTTCACTCTCCACTATCAGGGTAAAATTTACAAATTGAATACTGAAATAATTCAACTATTTCATGAACTATATTCAGATATTTATAGCAGGAATGAATGCAACACTTTTAAACCACAGATGGAGACCTTTCTCAACTCCATCAAATTTCCCTCTCTTAAGGCAAACCAAACCTCCCTTCTATCTGCCCCGCTCGATATTCAAGAGATTTAAAACGTCATAAATAACTTCAAAGTAGGCAAATCCCCGGGCCCAGATGGCTTTACCACTAATTTCTTCAAAGTTTTTAGTTCTAAAATCTCCTCTATTCTTTTGAAAGTCTTCAACTTCATTATAAAGAAGGGTATTACTGACCTACATTGGAACAATTCAAGAACTATTTTGATATTAAAAAACAAACAAGATAGAGCAGACCCTCACAACTATAGACCTATCTCGTTAATAAACGTTGACATTAAAATTTTTGCTGCTATTTTAGCCAATAGTCTCCAAAAGATCCTGCCATCCTTAATATCCCCTGACCAAGCTGGCTTTATGAGCAACAGACACACATGGGACAATACCTTAACAATGGATTCCCTAATACAGTTTACAAAAAAAGATAAAAATCCGATCTATGCCTTGACCTTGGAAGCCTCAAAAGCATTTGACAGAGTAAACTGGGACTTTCTGTTTACTACCCTGTCTCATTTTAATATACCCAAAACCTTCTCTGATATGATCAGAATACTTTACACAAATTCATATACATACCTATATGTAAACAAAAAGAGATCCAGTCCAATATTGATCACCAACGGAACAAGGCAGGGTTGCCCACTTCCCCCTTTCTTTTTAACATTTTTATTGAGCCCTTTTTTTTATATATCACCCAAAATTCATGCCACTCTATCCCTAAAATCTTAAATACTCAAGTAGCATTATCGGCTTTCGCTGACTACCTAAATCTATATTTTCAATTTCCCAATTCAGATTTACCTAACATTATAAACGCCGTCAGTAACTTCTCTGCCTCAGACTACCAAATTAATAATAAAAAAACACGTTTTCCCAATCAGTCCTGATGCCCATAAATCTTTCTTTTTTCCCCCGAGTCTTCCTTCCAAATAACGTATCACCTTTAAATATCTTGGTATTCACTTTGAACATAACCAAGCCTCCATGCTTCAAAATAACTTACTAAAAACATGGTCTAGTATACATCAAGATCTACAAAGATGGAAACTCTTGAACCTAGCATTTCTAGCCAAAGTAGCTATAGTGAAAATGAATGTTTTACCCAGACTCTTGTATCAATTCAATGCATCTAATATGATGGTTTCTAATAACCTGTTCTCCAAAATTAACAAGGATCTAGCCAAATTCATCTGGTTTCCAAAGACAGTCAGGATCTCTTACTCCCAAGTTAATCTACCCTAAGGAGAAAGGAGGGCTAGGCCTTCCAAATTTTCAACCTTACTACACGATCATCTGTTCTAATAGGGTTTGGTCTATCTCAAATCTAAATAGTAAAGCTCATATTCACTATCCATCCTGGATGAAAATATGGCATCATCACGTCATCTCCAACAAAATTAACCCGAAGGCTATCCCCTTTCTATCCTCTACTTCCATGAACAACTGTAAACTATCTCACACCCTGAAACACAAGATCAGGCTTTTCCAAAAACTGATTAAGGACATCAACCTTGAAAATATTTTACCCCTTCTCCAACCACTACATCACAAGCCAAACCTCAAGATCAATAATAAAATGGTCGACCTCACTGAATTCCCCCTCATCAAAGATCTTAATGTATGGGATATTCTTAAATATAGGGCTAAAACTCTTGCCGAGCTACGTTTACTTCTTAAGGCCAATAACAAATACACAGTTATTCTCCGGCAACTAAGAGAGATTATATTTTCACAACTTATCAATATCTCTCCCAATCCTCAGGAAATCAACAAACTAGGTGAAATCATTTCTGCAATTTCGAGCCCTAAAAAAACAATTTCATCCTCTTACAGATTATTGAACTCCTTGTTATATAAATCGAACTGCCTTTTCTCTAACTATTGCGATAACCAAGGTTCCCCCATTACAGAGGAACAAAAACTTTCAGCTATAAAAACTACTGTAGAACTCTCCCTTTTCAAAAAACTCTTATATACCCAACTGATGTTGAACAACAACTCTTACTACACTCCTGTAACACTCAATAAATTTAACCCCAATTTATCCCCCTCATGCACTTGTTGCCGCTGTCTGAGAGCTGATTTACTCCACATTATGTGGTACTGCAACCACTCCCATAAACTCTGGTGCTCTCTAAAAGTCCGCCTGTAGAAAATGGGATACTATAACTCCACACTTTCATGGGAAACAGCCATTCTCCATATCCCCCCCCTCTAAGATGCCTAAACTACAACTCCACATTTTAATTGCTCTTTGCTCCCTTATCAAACTATACATCACAAATAACTGGATGGATCACACTATGTTGGAGGGGTTTCAAAGAGATGGCAATCAAACATATTTCTGCTCATAAGTTCATTATAAATGGACCTAAGAAGAAAGCCTATTTCAGCAAATTATGGAAATGTCTAATTGTTTTAATTCTGGGTGAATAATTCCCTGTTACGGCATTTGTGAAATGCATATCCTTATCCCTGTTATTATTTGGAGATCCACTGCCAACTCTAATAATTCTCTTTTTCTTCCCCTCTTTACTGTCTCTTTAGAGGTCTGGTAGCACGTTATTTTGTAAATATTGTATACAAGTGCTTTTGGTTGTAGATAGATTACAATGCCTTCTTTATCTCTTTTCTCCTTTTTTTTTTTTATTATCATTGTTAACATGTCTTCATGCCCATAACAACATGTGATGATTCAAAGTTTAATCACAATGTTCTCTATTTTTCTGTATGCATTGTTTTTATTATGGAAAAATAAAAGAAACATTTGAGAAAAAAAGTGCAGATAAAAGTTACTTAGCTACAGTTATGCGTTCAGGTTGATATCATGTAGGTCTTAACCAGCCAAAGCTCACAGTTTAAACTTTCTTCCCTTCCAATTTCCACAGGAATACAGTCTGTTCTTGGAGACATCCCCATTGACAGGTTATATGTCAACATTTTTATATTATTTCTTCCTAGTATAAACATTTTATGTTTCTCTAACCCTGGCATAATTAAATTTTCCATAAATATTTTGATTTATGCCTTTTCTTGGTTTCCACATTCCTCTGCTTCATAGAAATGTTCATATAATTTCTGAAATATCTATAATACCTGTATAAGATCTGTGGTTGCTTTTCTTTGTCACTGGTGCCCTAGGTTTGGCAGCAATCTTTTCTGCTTTCTGATATGCCTCCGTGGAAGTCATTGCGCTTTACAGTTATCAGAAATTAATTGCTCACTAATTTTCTTTGTAGCACTATACAATTGCTCCCCTACATGTTCTGTGAAATCCCCCTTATAGTACTATATTATAATCTTTGTTATTCCTACTAATACTTTGCCATACATCTTTCCCTTTTATTTCTATCCTGTTTTTAAACTTCATTTTCATTTTATCTCTCTCTAGCTCTCTTCTGAAGAATTCCTTAAATCCATTTCTTTAATAAGTAAGTAAGAAGGTGCCAGCCTGTGTTCCAAATCCAAGTTACTCTTGAGTCTTCCAATTGGCTCCTGTGCTTTTTTCTGTTGCTCAAATGTTTTTCTTTGGAACAGTAGAAAATATTTCACCAGAAAAGTATTTACATAGGCTTTGTTATTGTCAGAAGAAGGAGATTGACTCCCCTTCTGCTTGCTGGTTCACTGTTTGTTGGATAAACTTTTTTTATTTCCTTCTTAGCCTGATTTGGATCCATAAATCTTTTTACCATCCAGAAAAAAATATTCTGAAGGTAGCTGAATACAGCAGCTTGAATCTCACACCTGCCTCTTGACATTCCCTGATTACTTGGATACATTTGTTTCTCTTCTGCTTGACGTGCAATGAGTAATCATTTTCCATAAACACTCTGCAGTCCCTAGTTTTTAATACTTTTCCTTTTATTCCACAGTTTTGTCAGGATCAGTTATTTCTGCTTGTATGATTGCATCTTTACTAATACAAGTCTTGGCTGCTTTCTTATGACTTGGTTTGGAGCGTACACACACACACAACATTTCAGTTAACAGATTTTGATGTGGAGTACCAGTCTAGCTGGTTATTTGTACTTTCATAAAATTAATAGTCTGTTACTTCCAGTTTTCTGGTACTGCAGAAAATCACAGGTTTTCTCTGTGTGCTGTGTCTCCTAACTACATTTTTTTGAAACAGCTCTTCTTGAGAACTCACATGCTTGTTCACCTTTTCATTATTCCAACCACTGATTTTTGCAGTTTTATCAGCTGATCTGAATAGCTATTCAATTTTACCAGCCTTTTATTTCACTATATATCTTCCTTCATTTGTCTCACCAATTTTAAATGCCTTTGATTGCATTTTATTTATTTATTTTGTATCTAAACTACTTCTGCACCAAAGCTAAAACTTGTGATCAATACCACACAGTGGCATGGTCATGGTCAGCCAGTGTTGCTGGCCATGGACATGACTGAGCCCCTCTTCTTTGGTAAGGACTTATCCAGAATTATTTTGTTTTGGTTTAATTCCAGTGTCTGGCCATCCTGTCCCACTCCTTCTCTTCTGGTTTGCTCCTTGTAGGTTCATATCCGTCATAAGAGTAACCTTCTTAATACTTTTACTAGGTGATGAACTGTATCCTCCAGCATTCTCTTACCTAACTTATTATTCTTAAACACAAGAGATGCTACCAGAACTGCTATCACATTTTATTTCAGCAGAAAATGTAATTTATAATGTAGAATCTGTCATTTCATTCCAGAGTCCCAGCTGAATGAAAATGACCAGACTGATTCCCTATAACTTTATATTTGCTGAGTCACCAATTTCCATTTCTCTCAATTTGTGTGTTTTAGTTTCAAGTTTCCTGTTCTTTCACAAACAATAGGTCATAACTGTGGTCTATTCCTCAAACAGTAATGGCTGGTGTTTACTGAAGTCGTTACGTTATGACTGACAGTAATGGCTGGCGTTTACTGAAGTCGCTACGTTATGACTGACAGTAATGGCTGGCGTTTACTGAAGTCGCTACGTTATGACTGTCAGTAATGGCTGGCGTTTACTGAAGTCGCTACGTTATGACTGACAGAGTATCAGACTTCATATCCTTAAGGAAATGCATGGTAAAACAAAAAATCTAGGTTTCTATATATTCTCTAAGTCTGCACAAACAATATTTATACTCTTTATAACATGGATTGCCAGATTTGACACGTGCACAGGTGTGATTACCAGTTGAAACTGAGTAACCCTTCTATAGGGAAAGGAAGTGGGAATCCGTATGTTAATTGGATAAGTTTACTTTTTCACTGTTTTGAGCTTTTTGATGGTATGTGATGTAGTGTTTGAAATACACAGTTGTAGCTTGTCTCTTTTTTTTCAAGCCTTACATTTTTGAAATTGTCTGAAAAGAAAAATAATTATAATTTTCAGTACCTAGGAGAAAATAGTAGTTTTTGTGTATTTCATATTCTTTTGCATAATGTTGGAAGAGTCTTTTTATATCTTCATAACATCATGTGATGGCCCTCCCTGTAGGTACTGATGTTTCGGATGAAATTCCAGAACTCTCGGCAAGTGATGATGAAGCAGCATGGGAAGATGAAGAGCCTGATCTATCCCAGGACAGTCCACATGTTCAGTGCCTCTTCTGTGCCAGGTTTGTCATCAGCAGTTTTCCAGTACATTAGTGTGTGTCAGGAAGCTGGAGTGGTGCAGCCTTTCAGTACATTAGTGTGCATTAGGAAGCTGGAGTGGTGTAGCGTTTCATCTGATGTAAGGGTCATTATGTGATGACGATGTAAAGTACTGGGCTCAGCAACAGCTGCAAACCAGTGTATGGAAGTTTGGGAGTCTGTATGTGCAAGCACGTATTTGTTATATATGTGTAAATAAGTGTGTGTGTGTGTGTGTGGGTATGTATGTGTATATATAATATATATATATATATATATATATATATATATATATATATATATATATATATATATAAATATATATATGATCCGTGCAGATCCCCGACGGCACTTTTTCTGCTGAAGCAGAAATCACTGAACATAAATAACCGAAACAGCACTTTGTTATGTATGCCGGTTGTGCCAGTCGCACTATGGTGCAGTTAAGGGAGAATTCCCTTTTCCCACTGTAGTGCAACCTCGGAGTAAGAATATAAAAGTAGGGGGGTGTGGGTGGCACAGTCACCCACATGCGGGGTGCAGGGGAGGTTGCCCCCCTGCATAAAAGAAGATTTTGTTTGTTTTTTGTTTTTTTTTCAAAAGGACTTTAACGAAAGAGCTTTTTTAGTGAAAGCACTTTCATTAAAGTGCATTCGTTTATTGTGGATTTGGACTATTGAACTCCAATAGTCCTATATATAGATATATATATATATATATATATATATAATATGCATATGCGTGTGTGTATATACATATGTATGTGTGCGTATATACATATATGCATATACGTGTGTATATAATCTATATAATTTATTTCTTTTATTTTATATTTGTTGACCGGGATAGTCTGATTGGATACATGTCCATTTTCAGTGGAGGCCCGGGGAGAAAAGCTCCAAAGCGTGTGTGTGTGTGTGTGTGTATATGTATATGTATATGTATATGTGTATATATATATATATATATATATATATATATATATATATATATATATATATATATGTTTGTGTGTAAAGTATGTGTTATAGGTATGTGTGTGTGTTTGTAATTCTTATTTATATATGTAACTAATTGTATGCACTATAAATGTGCATATGTTTGAGTTGTATGTACTGTAAATGAGCATATGTTTGACTATTTGTATTCTTTTTATGGCTTTTTATTGGCTTATCAAGTGTGACCTTATCACATCAGTAATTATATAAACAATGTAATTCTGTTCTCAGAAACTTAGGAAAATTGGACTTGGATGTAGTAGGGGTGTCTCATAACTTGCATAACCATACGCCAGGTTGCACAGCCTCAGGGAAGAGTGAAAATCCACCAAATGTGACATGTTTCAGTGATTAATGACAGATGAAGTCACATCAGTGTGACACTGCATACCACAGTTTTTGATTCAAGTAATTATCTGTTGGCTAGGAACTAAAGTTATTCTTTCAGAAGTTTTATAAGCGAAAGTACTTGTTCGCATATATAGGTATATGCAAAGTCTGTCATTGTATGGGACACAGAGTCCCTTACTGAACTCATTCCCTCCAGTACAGCTCTTTTGAGTGTGTACCTTTAACTCCCAGTGGGTGTGGCCTTGAGCCTTTAATTGCCCTACAGTTCTAAGAGGTACTCATTGACAGAGGTCAAATATCAATACAGTTGTGTTTGCCATCATGTATGCTTCAAGATACAATATTCTGATACCTTGTATGTAGCATGGTTTTGATATTAATGCAAATATGAAAAAGTATTTGATGTCTAGAGACACAGTAGGAGGTAACTGCAGAAATACTCGGAGGAGCACTCTGCTGTAAAGAGTTAAGGAAAGGCTTGAGGTGGAAATCCAGAACAAATTCTAGAAGTGAATCCAAATCTTCGTTCTATTAGTCTAATTCAGCAACTTCCATTTTTGAAAAGCCTCAAGAACATCTTCACTTTGAACTGTTTAGGGGTTCTGGAAAAATTACATTTCCTCATTCTTGAATCATTTTATTTTAAGCAGATTAGGTGCACTAGGCTAATAGCTTCTTTTCTGGGGATGGTGATGCGTAAGGGAGCTTTGGACAGGGCACTAGGAAACTTCCCTTACTTTTTTTTTTTTTTTTTTTGAGCTACCAACAACTGAAGGAGATGGTACTTCAGTTTAATGTGTCATCCACAGCTTGGCACACTCGGGACTGCAACACCCTCTTTATGCTGCACTGCAATGTCAGTATTGGAAAAGTAATTTAACTAACTGCTGAGGAAGTAGAATCCACAGCCTGGTCTTCCAACTTTAAAGACAAGAATACTACCTGTTGAGCTACTGAGACTGACAAAGATTTGTTCTGAAGTGCCCTCCATAGATCTGTATGTTGGTCATTCTGTTTTACCGTCTGTCTTGAGTAGTTTTGCAGATAGGCAAATGAGCCAAGTTCTTTTCTGAAATTTATTTATTTTTATATATAAACTATTTAAAAAACATTGGTATGTCAAAATGCATAAAGCAGAACCTTCCCTTTCCCTTTGTTTTCTGTTGAGACCGTTAAAGAAGGGTAGCATGCTAACTATAAAAAGAGACCAGTTGGCATAATGGTTAAGGTCTTTGCCTCCAATCCACATGGTACAAGGTTTGATCCTGACCTCCAACCAATGACTGGAGTTTGCACGTTCTCCCTGTGTCTCCATGGGATTTTTCCCATGTCTGAAAAACATGCTGAGTGTTTCCATCTCAAACTCCCCAATGAATGGAGCTGTAGGCAGCAGCACAGACTCTCCATGGTGCCCTATAGGTGGAAGAGTTGTACAGACCATCTGCTTTGGGAGTCTACTGGGGTGCACAGTATCCTTAAAATAGGAGAGCATGGGTCACAGACTGTGCACTGTGGCAGGGCTAGCCACTCAGTGTAAAATATGGCTCTAGGTGATTCTGTCATGTTGACTAATGTCGCCAAAATGGGTAGGTAGCAGTGATAAGTGGGTTGAGGACCCGGCCTCCTCTGACCTACACCAGGGACTCTTGCTAATGGTGGGAGGGGTATATCTGCCCCTATTGGCCAGTGTATGCCTGCCGTAAAACCCAGCAGTCCAGGGTCAGTAAGCTACTGGCAGTCGGTGTCTAGTTGCCCAGCCTGGGTTACTTGGGGTAGCTCTGAGTGAAAGCTGGACTTTAAACCAACCAATTTGCCAAACATGAACTGAATTGCTACGCTTAATGTAGGTTCACTGACAGGACACAGCTTGGAAGTGGATGACATGTTATGGAGGAGGCCGGACATCCTATGTATTCAAGAAACGAGACGGAAGGGCAGTGCAGCAAAGCCAGTTGGTGTGGGATCCCAACTCTACTGCTCAGGAGGGGGACAAGATAGAAATGTTGTAGGAATTGTAATGAGAGACTTCAGAAGGCAATGAGGGATATCATCAGAATTAATGACAGACTCATGGCAGTCAGACTCCAGCGTAATGATATTCATAATCTCAGCCTAAGCCTCACCACATGGTTGTCATAGTGAAATGAGTGCATTCAGTCAGCAGTTGCAGGACCTACTAGATAAAGCAGGACAACATGAATTAGTGTAGATCATGAGTGACTTGAATGCACATATTGGGACAGACAGAACAGGATATGAAGACTGCCTGGGTCCACATGGGTGGGGCATCAGGAATAAAGAAGAAGCCTTTCTAGACTTCTGTCTGGTAAATGGCTTGATAGCAGCTAACACATGGCTCAGAAAGAGAGTCACAAGAGTAGCAGACATTCAACTCTGGTAGACTTCATCCTGGTAAGGAGAAGGCACTGGGGTAGAATCCATGATTGCAGAGTCATCCCCAGTGAAAGTCGGCCCACAGCATGAGCCACTAGTTGCCACAATCAGCTGCAAGCAATGGTCAGAGAATTCTCTAAGGTCAATAGAGACCAGGCTGAAGACCTGGAAGATGACTGGTGAGAAAGTACAACAGTTCAAGGAATTACTCGGGGCTCTAGCACTCCAATAAGAGGAGGAAATTGCTGGAGTTGAACAAGAATGGCAGTGCCTAAAAACAGCATGTGTTAGGACTACAGAAAAGATATGTGGCCAAGCCAGGTATGGACGTAAGGCACCTAAGGAAAGCTGATGGTGGAATGCAGATGGTGGAATGCAGAAGTCCAGGAAGTCATCAAAAGAAAGGAATGCAGGAAGAAGTGGGAGATAGAAAAGACTGACCAGTCTAGGAAGAACTGCTGGTTGGCTAACAAAGAAGCTAAGAAAGAAGTTGCAATAGCAAATAGGGCATTGGTGGCACTCTACCAACTTCTAGAAGTGACTCACTAAGGAGCACAAAGAAACTATATTAGGTTGCAAGGCAAAGACAAAGATAAAAGATAGTCAGACACCCTTCATAAGGGATGCCAGCAACAACCTGCTCACCAGTCCACAGGCAGATGGAAGGAGCATTTCCAGCAGCTTCTGAATGAAGAAAACCCCACAGAAGCTGCACTGCCCCAGAAATAGCCTATGATGAGAGAAGAGGAGTCCATCCTAGAAGAAGTAAGAACAGCACTAAGGAAATTCAAGTCAGGGAATGCAGCAGGCTCAGATGAGGTCACAGCAGGTATGAAAAAGATGCTGGATGAGATGGGGAGAAAATGGCTCCTGAGGGTGCTAATTGCAGTGTGGAGAGAGAGGCATATCCCAGTTGACTGGAGAATAAGCCTACTTGTGCTAATGTACAAGAACAAAAGGGACATCCACAACTGGGCAGTACAGAGGCATCAAACTCCTATCACATTGCATGAAAGTACAGGAGAGGATGATAAACAGATACACAGAGTCGTAGAATGTAAGATGGGCGATGAGCAGTTCAGATTCAGATCAGGATGCAGCACAGTTGGCCCGATGTTTGCAATGAGTCAGATACTTGAAAGAAGCTAGGGATGAGGAGAGAGTTCAACAGAGCATTACTAGACTTAGAAAGTATATGACAAGGTCCCTAGAAAGCTTATCTGGGCAGTACTGCATTGGTTTCAAGTTCCAGAAACATTGTTAGAATTAGTGCAGGCTATGTACAAGGACCCGATGACTCCAGTACGAACAGTGTTCGGCCTCGCAGAGGGATTCCCAGTGGGAGGGGGTGTACACCAGGGTTCAGCTCTGTGCCCACTGCTGTTCATACTGGTAATGGACTACATTATTAAACTGGTCGGATGGGACAGATCAACAAAGGTGCTGTATGCAGGTGATATGGCATTACAGGCAGACTGAGATAGAACTTCAGCACAGGATAGGAGAATGGAATGCAAAACTAAAGGTACATGGGATGAAACCAAGCACAGATAAGGTGGTGGTAATCTCAGTAAATTGGAGAAATCAGAAGAAGCTGAGAATAGAGATAGATGGGAAGATAGTGGAACAGGTAAAGAGCTTCAAGTATCTGGGAGGTGCGATTGAGGAGAAGGAAAGTCTGAATGAAGAGGTCAACGCTAGAATCAGAGGGACTGCAGCCAACTGGCATAGCATGTCAGGTGTAGTCTGACAAAAGAATGCCAAATAAGATGAAAATTAAGGTATACAAGACAGTGGTGCGATCAGTACTACTGTATGTCACAGAATGTTTTGATGTGACACTTCATACAGATGCCAGTCATCGTGGTGGTGGTCAGATCATTCCAACAGCAAGAAGGGTGCTCTATGCCTGTGTTTTAACAGCATAGCCTAGGCTTATGGAGCCAATTTATCTTGTTGAAATTCAGGTAAGCTTGATTTTTTTTTTTACTTCAGGCTTCACTAGATTTGCTTGCAGTATTGCCACCATTGGTATCTTAGCAAGAGTGCTGAACGTATCCTAACATGAGCCATCAGCTTGGTCTCAAACCTGTGTAAACCTATGAAACTCAGCCCATTGCAACTGTTAATCACACTTGTACCCTCATCTGTGTTCTCACTCATCTGAACTTGAGTGGGCAGACAGTGTTGGCACAGGAGTAGCTACTACGTGCTGGCAGCTGTAGTGGATTGTGTTATGCAGGTATATTCCGTTTTGAAATGTACTGGTATGTAGCTGAAAAGCTTGAATTGGGTGTCTTGCAGCATATGGTTATGCATGAGTGCTGGATAGAGAAGGCAGTTTTTAACCCTTTGCCCATAGTGCGTTCCACATGTCTATGCTGCAATGTAGACATTTTGTATCTGTGTACTGCTTCTGCTTCATTGCGTGCTGTCCTTCATTGGCATCTGTCCCAGACACTTCCCATGCTCTGGAACAAGATTCCAATCTACATTACACAGAGCTCCTCACTAACACTTAAGAGAAACCTTGACGAGTTAAGTGTACCACAGGGACAGAGGCGCAGGGAACTAATCTAAGGGGGCAGCGAAAGCCAACACAGTTCCAGCTAGGCTTATAAATGCCTTCGAGCAGATAGCCTAGTACCTACCTATGAAACGTGGGCAGTAAAGGCAGAACAGTTGAAAAGCTAGAGGTGATGGAAAAGAAGTGCTTGAGATGGATGGTAAGATGCACACTGTGGGTTAGATGAAGAAATGAGGACATAAGAGCAGAAGTCAGAGTAACTCCAGTTGCAGAAAAGATCAGAGAGCAGATTGCGGGGGTTTTGACACGTGCAGAAAAATAGACAATCTGATGCGGAAGATTTGGGACAGACAGGAAGAATGTAACTAGAAGTGAGGACGTCCAGCAAAGAGGAGGATGGATTGTGTGAAAGGAGATCTGTGACAGGCATGAGTGTTGAAGAAGGCAGGAGAGTGGCACTGAGGGAGATGGTGACAGTTAACATGATACCCCGACCCCATGTAAAATAAATAAATAAATAAATGGGGGGGGCAAAAGGGGGGACTGATGATGCCGACTATAAAAACAAATTCCAAACTCCATTCTGAGTTGAACACTTCTGGTACTGAGTTACCTTTTTAACAAAAAAATGCTCATTTCTGCTTTCATTAGGAGGTTGGCATAATGGTTAAGGTGTTTACCTTACAGACATAAGGTGCAGGGTTTGATTCTCACATGGGGTAATTGGCTAGGCTTAAAATGGCCCACAATGGCATTTAGCCTAGTAGTAATATATGAACCTATGAAAACTGTTTACAATACTTTTTCTGGGCTTAACCTTACTTCCATGGGGTAAGGAACATTCTTACCATGTTGTTTCCAGGGAATTAAGTAATATTCTTACTTTTTTCGATGGAAGTAAGTAGTAACATTCTTACTATCATAATTCTGTTTACCATGATTTCCAATGAATGTGGCATAAAAGCAGTAAAGGTCTGTTTATCTGAATATAGTGATCTCAACAACAATACAATTAAATTGATTTGTGTCCTCTTGGGAATAGTGTTGGAGAATAAAATTTTCTGCTGTGATGGTCAGATATATTGGAAAAAATGGGCTGCAGTGATGGGCACCCACTGTGCCAACACTTATGTGAATTTGTTGCTACATTATTGGGAGAACCACTCTGCCTTCAATAAGATTTCTTACAACCACCATCTGTTATTATAAAAGATTTGTTGATGACTTTTTTTTTTGTTATACGGAGGCACAGCTGAATGTCTTTCAGAATATGTTGCTTGGAGGGATCAACTGAATTCCTGAGATTTACTATGTGTACCTCTTCAAGTAACATCAACTGTTTAGATACAACTATTGAAATGAACAGCAATGGAGAGAGAGAGAGAAACTGACGCAATAAAAACTGCAGGAAGAATAATATACTCCATCGATCCAGTGTGCACCCCCCCCCCCCACATGTATACCGTAACATTATCAAGGGTCAAATATTACGCAGTTCAAGAATGCAGACCAGGGATGATGATTTCAAAAGAGCCCATGAGAAATTAATTTACCAGTTGAGAGCCAGAGGTTATAAGAAGAAAGAAATTGATATACAACTGCATGCAACAGTTCAGCTAAGGAAGACCAGAGGCAAGCCCTATTATTCAGAGCTACCACCCCAATATTTGGAACAATCTCAAGACAACCACAAAAATGATATTAGGGTCATCCTAAGGTATTCAAGTGATATTCACCATGTTAGCAAAATTATTAAGAATAACTGGAAGATCTTAGCTAGTGATGAATCTATGAAGAAGATCGTAGGGGAACACCCCCATTTTACATACAGGAATAATAAAAACTTACCCGTGCAGAACATGTACGATGTGCAACTACATCCATAGGGAACAGACATACAAACATCCTGTAACCAATAAGAGCTATACCTTTCATGGCCATGCAGATTGCAAGACCAAAAAATGTGGTCTACATAGCATGCTGTAACATATGTGACATGTTCTATGTAGGCAGAACTAACAGACCTTTTAAAGAATGCATTGAGGCTCAGGGATATGAAGAATCCACTTGTGCAGCATGCATCAACCAGTGATCACCGTTTTTCCATTTTATGGCTTTACAGACACTAACTTATGATATTAGATGTGGTGTCCTAGCACTTCTGACTGAATTGGCTGAAATGAAGTGGATCATTGAGCTACATGCAGACAAACTACCAGGCCTGAATTCTAATATACAGTACCTTTTGAAACCAGCACTGAAGAAGTAACGTATTAAATGAGAATCTTGCTATGTCTCGCTACCACTGATTGTTGTTCAAGTGCTAAACATTGTATATTTTATGCAATATATCATTACAATGTTTATTTTTGAACTTCACTTTACACATACCATTTTTTGGGCATTGTATTCTATTGGCGGCTTAGCTTTTTATTGTCAAGCACCATGAGTCAAGGTCACTTAACCTTTGTCTGACTTTGTTTTATACGTTTGTGATCCATGGTTATTATGCTTCAGTCAGTGGCGATGATTTTGAATGAGTCCTTTCAACTTGTTTTACTTTTTGGCAAATTCATGATGTTTGAATGGATAGTTTTATATATTGTTCCTTCCTGCTGGTTTATTGGTTGACATTCAGATTTGAATCACCAATGGCCATGCTATCCTGAATGCTTCTGATCTCGTCTGATCTTGGAAGCTAAGCAGGGTTGGGCCTGGTTAGTATTTGGATGGGGGACCGCCTGGGAATACCAGGAGCATTGGCTGTTTAGCTGTGATTAGCTTTTACAAAGCTGGGCACTTTGCTGTTTTTCATTTGCTTTTTATCCTATTGGTCTATTTTTTCCATTTAAACTGTCTGATTGGCTGTTTGCTTCTTAATCCTTTATTGGCTGAGATTTTGATTTCAGCTATGACATTGGCTGACTATTCCATTGGTTTATACATGTATTTAAATTGATTGTTCGCTTCCCACTTCTTTACTGGTCGAGATCTTGATTTGAGTCATGACACTGACTGTCTACTCCATTGGTCCATTCTTAAAATTGAACAACTTGATTAGTTGTTTACATTCCATGTTATACTTATTCAGACCACACCCAGTTTTTTTACCATTGTCTGCTGTTCATCACAATGCTGTCATCTTATTGTCTCTCTGGCTGGTATTAGCCTGATGATTGATCTGTGAATGTTCTTCACACTTGTTGCTTTTAATATGTATTTTTTACTTTGTGATTTAGAGGTCATTCTAGGAAACTTATTTATTCATTCCATATACGTCTTGGACACGCTCCTCCAAGTAAAGTTTTTAGTTTGAGTATTTTATTTGTATCTATAATACTGCAGTTGTGATAAATTTTTATAAAGCTGTGTACTTTGTTGTTTTTTATTTCCTATTTATCCTATTGATCTGCTTTCACATTTAAACAATTTGGCTGCTTGTTTTCTAGTCCTTCATTGGCTGAAATTCTGACTTGAACCAATGGGACAGCCAGCCATAACTCATGTACACATTTAAACAATTTGGCTGTTCGCCTCCTAATCCTTTATTGGTCGAGATCTCAATTTGAGTTATGACATTGGCTGTCTACCCATTGGTCTATTCTTGGATTTAAACAACCTGATTGGTTGTTTGCATATGAATTTGAAAATGGTCTTTGTCCTGCCTTAGTCTTGCTAAAAATAAAGACATTACCTTTTCTCGTAAGTTAGTAGGCAGAAATTTCAGACAGCAGTCTTCTACAAACTTATAACAGTAAGGATTCATTGCTCTTTAAACAAGAACTAGTTAGATTTTGTATCTAGTTTAGCAAGAATTTTACTTTAAATATTGCTGTCTGTGTAGCTATGTGTTTTGATATTCCTTGTGCACTTGCCTGTTTCTCTACATAGTGTGCCTTGTTTATATAAAGTTTGTCTGTTCCCCTTTAAGCTCTTCTGGCAGATATTTCTGTATGTAAGTAGGTATTGCTATTTGTTATCTTTGAAAAAAAGATTGGCATTTGGCATTTACCACTGCATGGTTAACAGTGAAAACATTGATGCATATAATTTAATGGTCGTCTTAAGTCAGTAGATGCAGGTAGCTGATGGCCCCATATCCAGGCTAGTGACAGTACTTCTGTGCCAGAAGGAAATCTGGAGAATTGGGGAATTCTGTCAAACTTCTCTGGTAGTTTTTTTTTTTTTTAGCAGTAACTCCTACAAAAGATGGTTACTGTGGATAAAGAGCACTGTTAGACCTTGTAGTTTTCAGAAAGAATATTGAGAAAGGGGTCTGTGGTGCTAGATTCATCTTTTATGTGGCTTGTGAAGTCCAGCCTAGGTGTGAATGTTGAAAGCTCATACATAGTGCCTTTTTGTTGGTGGTGCCAGGTTCCATTTTGTAAATGATTTTTGTATGCACTTGATTTTAACCCACCAGGTACCGGTAGTTAGTGCAAGCCATCCATGTGGTGCCAGCTTGGACCTTTCTTCTTAAATGGTTGGCAGTGTTGAAATTCATCTCCATCTTTGCTCCACACTGTTGGCAGAGGAGCGATCAGTCTGTGACATTTTGGTGGCATTCAAACCTTACCTGTACCACCAGCTAATGACCTAATATGACTCCATTGTGTAGCATATTGACACGATTTGCTGGGTAAGTAGAATAAGCAGCCTAAACAAAATGCAGTAAAACTGAAAGGCAAAGTGGACAGTTTTTGCAGAGTAAACAAAGATTTTAGTAAGTTAATTGTACCTTTCTTACAATACTTCATCAGTTTACTTGCAGTACTTTTCGTAAAACTGTATATTGGAATAGTCACTTCTCATGTGAGTTTTTTGTGTGCAGCATGTTTCTGTCACTATTAGTTTCAGCGGTCTGACTTTCTTTTTTGCTCATGATGTTAAAAGTCTGCATTTGATATCTGCACGCGCGCACACTCACAGTTCTGCATTTGGTCTTACTATGATGCAGTTAACTATCAGCTGTTTGTCTTCCTTTTCAGATTATGTGGAGCAAGTGAGAGGGACTTGCCTCCAAAAGTTTACCCCAACTTGTGTATGTGTAGCTAAATATACTTCGGGTATATCTGTTACATCTAAGGCTTCAGACTAGCACTCCCAAAAGTTAGGAAGTGTCCCTGTTTTTCATATATATATATATATATATATATATATATATATATATATATATATATATATATATATACAGCATTTAATAATATGTGAAAAAAGAAATTCACACTGCTAAGCTGAGCCCAATAGAGTCATTTGAGAGAGAGAAATTTCTCACTGGAAAATTATTATAAAAGAATATTCAGAATCGTGAATTGTTGGTGTAATAGTATCAGGATTAGAATGTAATGACTTTTTTCGAAGCACTTGAGGTGAGGCAGTATCTTAAGTGATTCAGAGACCGTAGTAACCACCACTTAAAATATGAGCATGTCTTTGCATATAATAAACACACTAAAATATTTTATTAAGTAACAATTCTTGGGATTCAGAAAAGGCTATTGCCAGCAGTAAGCCCTAGCCACTGTGAGCTGTCTCCACAGCATCCTGCAACTTTAATAAGAGATTCCAGAAGAGCGCCATATGATAACTAGCCATGTGTCCTTCCCTGGATATGCCTGTGATAAGGGATTTACACAGCCACTGTGTGTGCGCATAAATGCTGTCAGGAAAGGGTGTGTGTTTGATGAAGGGAGGGGGGGAGTGTGTGTGTTCCATACCTCTACACTCCACCAAGACTAAGGCGCAAAGGCTGTAATGGTGGTGGGGAGACACTGGACACCAGGCAACCTTTTGAAATATTACCATAACTTAAAGTTAACAGAAAAACAGATTTTGAAGAAAGAGGCTGTAAATAAAAATGTCAGAAGTATGAAACTAATGTCTGGCATTGCTGACTTGACTCTACTTGTCGATGTGGGACACAGCAAATATAAGTGGCAATTCATGGATGTTCTTATGTTGCAGTCATTACATTTGGGTAATCTGCTGGCAGATTGCCCTCATTCGGCCTGAATTCCAAAGTCTTGGGTCCTGCGTTGGTTGCTGTCTCCTCTCCTATGACGTCCGGTCGTCAGGGATATAAAACTTGCAGCCGACGCCATTTTCTTTAGTCTTTCTTGCCGCGCGGTGCCCGAAGCAGAAGCATTTCGCAAGTGCCGGTCGGCCGACTACTGAAATATTCGAGTTTGAGTTTCAGAACCGGTCTTCACTAAAGCTAAGTACCCCGTTGGGGAAACTTTTTTCTTGCTTTTTACCAATATCAGAAAGTTAATAATTGTATTACTTGTGGAAAGCAAATACCTCATAAGGATTTCCATCTATCTGTATTCCTTGCCTAGGCCCTGATCACAACATGCCTGGCTGTCAGTTTTGTGCTAGATTTAACCAATGCACTATTAAGCTTCAGTATATTTTTGCATCAAAGTATTTTGGAAACAGATTTAACTACCCAGAAATGTCATCGGATAGTAATCAGACTACCGGAGTACATAAAAACCGCAAAGAAAAGGACAGAGAAAGGCAGTAGAGATCCAAAACCGATGACGAAGCTTCCCCTAAACCAGTCACCGGTTCGCCGGTACTCAGTGAGATGCTTTCGCAGCCCCCGATACCCGTTACCTTTGAGTCGCAGGCCTCTACTGACACCCATGTGGCATCCAGCATGCCGCAAGATGCTCAAGGTATTGGACCAAAGGATATATCTCCCTCGGCTGGGTCCAGAGCCGCTGAGCAGGCACCGGCTTCTGAGGGTGTATTCAAACCTCAACATTTGTATATCAAACCAAACGCTGCAAAACCAAAGGCAAAAGCAACTTCTAAAACTAATAAACCGACATATGAGCCACGTGCACAAGTCTCTATGCCTAAAAAACAGATGATCAAAATGGCTGAAGACCTTATTACCTTGATCAGGGGTACCCATCCCCCTCCTGATAAGAGGCCTAGGCAAGACACTGATTATGAATCTTCAGATCAGGCTTCTATTTCTTCTGATCAGGAATTATCTATACCTCCCTATGAGGATTCTGATGCTGAGGAGTCTATTCCATCTGCATCTCCTCCTGAGGATTATTCATTTGGAGAAACCTTGCATACTTTGAAGGAGCATTTTCACTGGGAGAGTCAAGACTTCTCAGAATCAAAGAGGCTCAGGGATTTCCTTCTTCTACCTAAGCACAGGCCTTTAGCCATTCCCCCTATTTTAGACATTGTAGATGATGTGTTTTCGGAGTCAAGCTTGACCCCTGACTCCTTAGCTCTGGCTCCCACTAAGCCTGACAGATGCTACAGGATCCCTGACTCTCATAAATTTTTATTTAGAAACCCTGCTGCTGATCCTGAAACTATTTCACAGGGTCTAAAGGGAGTTAAGGCCTCAACAGCAAAAAATCCTACCCCCTCTGACAGAGATTCAAGGGCACTGGACAGATGGGGGGGGGGGAGGTTTATACATCTGCAGCCTTGGCAATCGGGGCCTTAAACTGTCAATTTCATATGCTTAAGTACCAAAAACATGTGATGGGATTGCTGAAACAGAAAATGATGATTTCAGAATGTGCAGAAAATAAAGAATTGCAGGAATTAGTGCATGCAGCTGAACAAGTTGGAAAGCATACTTTGCAATGTGGTTTTGATTCTGCAGGGCCGCAGTTACTGGATCTGTGATTAGGTTAAAGGAACAAAATTTACCTGATCATGTTAAAGCTAAATCGCTAGTTGTACCTTTTACAGCATGATTCTCTGTTTGGTGTTAAGGCAGAAGAGGTTTTAAAGAAAATGGAAGATAAAGCTAAGTCTATGCAAACTGTTAAAGGCTTCTTACAAGTGCAGCCACCAAGATTCAGTAGACACTGGCCTACAAAAAGCTGGTTCTTTCCTGTGTCAGACAGCGCTCAAAGAGGCAAATCCAGACGGCCTAAGGGTTTCAGATACCAGACGCAAGACTCATACAGGTCAAAGCAGTGGGGCGCTTCCACTTCCAAACCTGGAGGAGATAAAGTGCAAACCTATAGAAAGCAATCCCAATGACTTCCATCTGCCTACACCAAGTACTTATCTTTTGGCAGCACCCATAGGGGGAAAACTAGCACTTTTGCTCAAAATTGGCAGTTAAATAACCCAGGACAAGTGGGTACTAAACATCGTATCACAGGGATACAGATTTCCTTTCCACACTCTGCCAGTGGCAAATGGTTGGCCAGATCTGCCAAAAAATCAATGGGCAGAGGCACTGAAACAGGTTATGTCCCTCATGGATATGGGGGTCATTCAGACAGTACCAGAACAGGAAAAAGGACAAAGGTTTTACTCAAGACTGTTCTTGGTACCCACGAATTTCAAAACAGACAAATAAGAACTTCCAAAACCAAAGAACAAACGTGGCAATCGTACTTGAAAGCTAAAATCCTTTATTGCATGAAGCGCTTTTCATTCAAAGCTAATACTCTAACTTCATCAGATGATATAAAAGTCAAAAGTGAGCACAGACAGCAGACTAAGGTCTGTGCTCACTTTTGACTTTTATAGCATCTGATGAAGTTCGAGTGTTGGCTTTGAATGAAAAGCGCTTCATGCAGTAAAGGATTTTAGCTTTCAACTACGATTGCCATGTTTGTTCTTTGGTTTTGGATGCTCTTGGTACTCAGAAACGACAAAGCCTGGTGGCCAATACTGGATTTATCGATTTTTGAACACATACCTGGACATTCCAAAATTCAAGATGCTGACTTTGCAGCAGCTTCTGCCCATGCTGGGCAACAATACTTGGCTGGTGACTTTAGACCTAAAAGAGGCATACCTGCATGTCCCATAAGACAATCGTGCAGAAGATACCTCAGATTCAAGGCTGGCTTAATGCATTACCAATTCTCTGCACTGCCCTTTGGCTTATCTACTGCACCCAGGGTCTTTACAAAGTGCCTGGCACCAGTAATTGTATTTTGCAGACAAAGAACTATACAAATATATCCTTACTTGGACGACTGTCTCATTCAAGCAGAGAACAAGGACATTCTTCTTTGACATCTGGCGTTTGTGAAAAGGCTTCTAACATGCCTAGGGTACACAGTAAACAAAGAAATCACAACTGGTACCCTCTCAAAAGATAACATTCCTGGGTGCAATCTTGAATACAACTGCCCAGATGGCTTACGTCATGCCAGACAAGCAAAGACAACTGACTACTTACTTCGAACTGATGGCAACAAAGACCCAGTCTTCTGCAAGACAAATTCTGCAGGCTCTGGGCTTAATGGCATCCTGCATACTACTGATTCCATATGCAAGACTGCATATGAGGAAACTTCAATGGTACCTAAAAAGTTTATGGAGTCAACATTCTCACAGTCTGGAAACAATGATTCCTCTCATTCCCTGCCTGCAACAGGAGTTTCTATGGTGGGCAAAGGCATGTCACCAAAACATGGGATGGCCATTCACTCTACCCCCTACCAGCCAGACCATCACAACAGACGCATCAGATTATGCTTGGGGGGCCCACATGGCAGGAAGGTGCATTCAGGGCATATGGTCACCAAAACAAATGCATCTGCATATCAACCAGAAAGAGACGCTAGCTGTTCAAAATGCCCTAACAGCCTTCAAGGACTTACTTCATCCAGGACAGCTACTGATAAAGCTACTGATAAAGACGGACACCACCACAGTCATGTGGTGTATATAAACAAGCAGGGGGGCACACACTCATACACCCTCTGCAGATTAGCCATGACACTGTGGAACACAGCTTTGACCTACCAAATAAATCTTCAAGCACAATTCCTGCCAGGAAAACAAAACACTCTGGTAGACGATTTAAGCAGAAATCTTATGGACCCTCATGAGTAGAAACTAAATCCACGAGTTTTCAGCATGATAACAGAGAAATGGGGGAGCCCAGACATAGATCTATTTGCCTCTTCTTAAAATTATCAATTGAAAAGATTCTGCACAAGGACTTATCACAGACAAGCATGGAAAGTGGGCGCCATATCCTTCAGTTGGAAAAACCTCCTAAAAGTCGGACAAGAGAAACCAAAGATGATACTAATTGCCCCGGACTGGCCCCGCCAATACTGGTACCCAATCCTAAGGAACTTGCCTCAATACCCAGCTTGGACCTTGCTTCAAAGACCACAACTACTGTCCCAGCAAAACAATCAGATCCTGCACAATCAACTACATTCTCTGAACCTGGCAGCATGGCTAATCCTGTAATAATACAAACAACACCTCTCAGTAAAGCGGTGATGGATGTCATTTTGGAAGCCAGAAGGCCTAGTACTAGAAAATCTTATGCTGACAAATGGAAGAGATTCTGTGCTTGGAATCGAGCACAAGGAACTGATACAGCAGACCCAAATATTCCTCAGATATTGCAATACTTAACTGAGATGCTTGACAAAGGCCTATCTTTCTCATCAATCAAAATCCATGCCTCTACCATCTCTGCTCATTACAACACAGAGCCACAAATCTTTTCTCACTCTTTACTAAAGCAGTACCTTAGAGGAGCCAAAAATTTAAGGCCTCCTAGAAGATCACCATTGCCTGCATGGGACTTCAATTATGTGGTGGAAAAGCTCACCCTGCCTCTTTCTGAACCAGCAGCTACTGCTGATATGAAGTTCTTATCATGGAAAACCACTCTGCTTCTAGCAATTAAGCAAGAAGAGTTTCAGAGCTGCAAGCCCTCATGGCTGTAGAGCCTTTTATCATATTTTACCCAGACAGGGTATCTCTGAGGACAAATCCTACTTTTATGCCTAAGGTGGTTTCCAGTGTGGCTCTTAACCAAACAATTCATCTACCGACCTTTTATCCAAATCCGCAGAACAAGGGGGAGAGAATTCTGCATTCCTTGGACGTACACAGACAACTAAAGTTCTACTTGCAGGACTAAAGCTCTAAGAAGATTTGAGGAATTACTAGTGACATATGCTGCATGATCAGAGGGCAAGGCTATTTCAAAGCAGACAATTTCAAAGTGGATAAGCCACTGCATCCGTTTCTGCTACTTACACCATGGTAAACCTGTGCCCAAGGGGCATTCGGTCTCATTCCACCAGAGCTGCAGCTACTTCAGCAGCCTTTCTAAGGGGAGTACCAACCAAAGACATTCTAGAGGCTGCTACTTGGAGTTCTGTTCACACCTTTACAAAGCATTACGATTTGCCTCTCTAAGTCCAGGGCAGGCTTTGCCACTGCAGTTCTGCAGGGCCTTATAGCCGCACCTAATGCTGTTTAACTCCAGCCTCCCATCCATAGCTTTGGGACTCTACCCAAATGTAATGACTGCAACAGTGAAACACGAAGAACATAGTACAGTTGTTTACACTTACCATAAATGTGTATGTTAGAGTGGATTCACTGTTGCAGTCCAGGATGTTCTTCATTCCACATTGCTGCAGTCCTAACTATTGGGTAGTCCGCTGTCCAGTCGGCCCGAATACCAAAGTATATGGCTGACGTCGGTCAGGGCGCATTAGACTGACGTCAGTACGTCAGGGTACTAATGCGCATGACCGACGTCATATCCTCAGTCTTTTTTGCCGCATGGTCCGATGCAGAAGCAATTTTGCGAGTGCAGGTTGGCGTTCTGAAAGTTTCTGAAGTCAGAGTTTCAGACCGAATCAAAGTTGGCTAAGTACCCGTTGGGAATATTTTGGTGTTTTCTTGCCTCAGTATTTAACCGGATGTCAGAAAAAGTGAATAATTGTATTTCTTGTGGGAAACAGATACCTCATAGGGATTACCATACTTTGTGTATACCTTGTTTAGGGCCTGAGCACGGCGTTGTTGGATGCGCTCTTGTGCTAGATTTAACAAACGCACTATTAAGAGAAGGTTAGACTGTGCCAGGTTAGTGTTTGGGAAGCGTTGTAATTATAAAATGCCGTGGATGCTCCGGCGCCCGCTTCGGCAAAAGCGCAAGGTTAAAGCAGCAAAACCTAGAGTGGAAGAACCGCCAGTCCCAGGCGTCGGTTCTTTAGAAAACTCAGTGGAGCCGGAGGTTCTGCCAGGAGTTTCTTTGGAGTCTCAGGGAGAGACTTTACTGTTACAGGATGTATCCTCTCAGGAAGTAGGCCAGGCTGAGGGGGCTTCTCAGGTGGCTGTTCTTCCCTCTCTTCCTAAGGTGGTTAGAGCCTCTCCTTCTGTTTCCAAGGCTTCATTGAGAGGCAGGCCAAGTTTAGCTTCAGTGGGGGTTTCTCCTAGTGCTTCAGGGTCTTTGCCTAAGAAACATATGCTTAAAATGGCAGAGGATTTGATTACTATGATAAGAGGTTCTATGCCCCCTCCTGATAAGAGGCCTAGGGTGGAACCAGAGTTTGAGAGTTTTGAGCAATGTTCGGAGGCTTCTGAGTCTTCGGCTGAAGACTTGCAGGAGTATCCTCCTTATTCTGATTCTGATGTGGATGATTCTACTCCTTCAGCTTCTCCTCCTGAGGACTTTTCATTTTCAGAGACTCTGCATTCCATGAGGGAGCATTTTAAATGGGAAGGTCAAGATTTCTCTGATTCCAGGAAGAGGCTTAGGGAATTCTTGTTTTTACCCCAGCATAGGCCTTTAGCTATACCTCCTGTTCTGAATGTGGTGGAAGATGTTTTTGCTGAGGCTTCCCTGAATCCTGATTCTTTGCCTCCTGCCCCAGTTAAACCTGATAGGTACTATAGGGTGCCTGAAGCTCATAAGTATCTTTTTAAGAGTCCTAGGGCAGACCCGGAAACTGTCTCTCAGGGGCCTAAAGGTGTGAAGGCCTCAGTTGTTAAAAATCCTGTCCCTCCTGATAAAGAGGCAAGGGCTTTGGATAGATGGGGAAAGAAAGTGTATACTTCTTCCACTTTAGCCATGAGGGCGTTGAATTGTCAGTTTCACATGTTAAAATATCAGAATTATCTCCTTTCACAGTTGAAATCTAAGGTGGATGCTCTGGCGGAAGGTATTGAGTGTAAAGAGTTGCAGGATTTAGTTCATGTATCTGAACAGGTGGGTAAACATTCCTTGCAGTGTGGTTTTGATGCGGTGCAGGCCTCCTCGAGGGTGGCTGCCACTGGTTCTGTTCTTCGTAGGCACGCCTGGTTGAGAGATCAGTATTTAGCTGAGCATGTTAAAACAAGGATTTTGGATGCTCCTTTACAGTCTGATGTGTTGTTTGGTTCGCCTGTGGAAGCAGTTTTAAAGAAAATGGAGGACAAGGCTAAGTCTATGCAAACTGTTAAGGATTTTTTGCAGGTGCAGCCTCCGAAGTTTAGCAGAAATTGGCCTACTAAGGGATGGACTTATCCTGCTTATGATTCCCAGTCTAGGGGTAGGTCTAGACGTGGTAGGGGCAGAGTTCAGGGTTCTTTTAGGCCTAGGACAGGGAGTTCCCCTGCTCAGACTTCTGGTGAAGGCAGGGGTCAGTCCTTTCGTAAGCAGACCCAATGACCTGCATTTTCAGCTGCCAGTTCATTCTCGCCTGGCAGCACCTTTGGGAGGAAGGCTGTCTCTTTTCAAAGAAAATTGGGATTTAATTACCCAAGACAGATGGGTTCTGGATATCATTCACCACGGTTACAGGTTTTATTTCCATACCTTGCCTCCTTTCAAAGGCATGCCAGACATTCCTCCTCTTCAAAGAACAGAAGCCCACAAGCAAATTTCTCTGTTGCTCCAAATAGGGGCCATTCAGCCAGTTCCTGTGCCAGAAAGGGGCCTAGGATTTTATTCTCGCCTGTTCCTAGTACCGAAGAAAGGGAACACGTGGAGACCAATTTTGGATTTATCTATCCTCAACACTTATCTGGACATTCCCAAGTTCAAAATGTTGACGTTACAACAGCTTTTACCTCTGCTGGGCAAAGATCACTGGATGGTAACTTTAGATCTCAAGGAAGCTTACCTTCATGTGCCTATAAGACTAAGTTGCAGAAAGTATCTGCGTTTTCGAGCTGGAAATTCTCATTATCAGTTCTCTGCATTGCCCTTTGGCTTATCTACTGCGCCCAGAGTATTTACAAAGGTTCTGGCTCCAGTGATAGCTTACTTCAGGCTAAAAGGAATTCAAATCTATCCTTACTTGGACGACTGCCTGATTCTGGCTCAAGAAAAGGAAGACCTTCAACAGCATTTGGAATATGTCATAGCAGTGCTAAGATGCCTAGGGTATTCTGTGAACGAAATAAAGTCCAGTCTAGTACCCTCTCAAGACATGTGCTTTCTGGGTGTGAGACTGAATACAGCAGCCCAGATGGCCTTTTAACCCCGGACAAACAAAAGAATCTTTCCAGTTACTTCCATCAACTATCTCTTCAGTCCGGGCTGACTGCAAGGACAGTCCTTCAAGCCTTAGGGTTCATGGCATCTTGTATTCTGGTGCTTCCCAATGCCAAACTGCATATGAGGAAGCTGCAATGGTATCTCAAAAATGTATGGACACAGCACTGCCAGGATTTGGACACTGTCATTCAAATAATACCTTGCATTCAAAAGGAATTTTTGTGGTGGGCTCAGGAATGTCACCTAAACAAGGGACTCTCTGTGACCCGGCCAGAGGCGAGTCAGATTCTAACGACAGATGCCTCAGACATTGCTTGGGGAGCTCATTTAAATGGAAAGTGGATACAAGACAAGTGGCCTGCCAGACTACAGCATCTACATATCAACATGAAAGAGATGTTAGCAGTCCAGTTTTGCATTAATGGCTTTCAAGGAATTACTTCTCCCAGGGCAGGTGTTGATTCTAACAGACAACACAACTGTCATGTGGTACATCAACAAACAAGGGGGAACACATTCTTACCCATTGTGCAGGCAAGCAATGATTTTATGGGAGACCGCGCTCAGCTTGCAACTAACTCTTCAGGCAAGGTTTCTGCCGGGAGCACAGAACTCCTTAGCAGATGTGTTAAGCAGACAAATCATGGATCCCCACGAGTGGAAACTGGATCTTCATGTATTTCAAAAATTGACAGTGTCATGGGGAACTCCAGACATAGATCTGTTCGCTTCTCCACTAAACCACCAGCTGCCAAAGTTTTGCACAAAGAGGTTTCATCACACAGCTTGGAAAGTGGATGCTCTTTCTTTCAGTTGGAAAAATCTTCATGTGTATGCTTTTCCACCTCTGCCTCTTCTTCCAAAGGTGCTTCTAAAGGTCAGACAAGACAAGCCAAGGATGATTTTAATAGCTCCAGATTGGCCTCGGCAGCACTGGTACCCAGTACTGAGGAGTCTGGTAAGGAAGCCTCCATGGCCTTTACCCTTGATTCCACACCTGTTGTCTCAGAGGGACAGTCACCTACTCAATGTCAAGCTTCACTCTCTTCATCTAACAGCCTGGCATATTCTGTTTTGAAAGACAGCAGGTCTCCGCTTCCTCAACAAGTTTTAAAGGTGATTATGGAAGCCAGAAGACCTAGTACAAGGAAAGTGTACGCAGAAAAATGGAAGAGATTTTTATTTTGGAGTGCAGCACACAATTTGGAGATTTCTGAGCCTAATTTGAGTGTGGCTGTTCAATATCTTACTGAGTTATTGGACAGAGGTTTGTCTTTCTCTTCCATTAAGATTCATGCTGCAGCAATTTCAGCTCACTATGATTGTGACCCACCATTGTTTTCGCATCCTTTGTTCAAGCAATTTCTTAGAGGGGCAAAGAATATAAGACCCCCACGTAGAGCTCCTACTCCTGCTTGGGATCTCAATTTTGTGTTGGAGAAACTTACTCTACAACCTTTTGAGCCTGCGGCTACTGCTGAATTGAAATACTTGTCATGGAAGACTCCTTTTTTGTTGGCCATTACTTCTGCAAGAAGGGTTTCTGAGTTGCAGGCCCTTATGGCGGTAGAGCCTTTTTTGATTTTTCATAAGGATAGGGTATCTTTACGTACTAATCCTTCCTTTATGCCTAAGGTGGTTTCTAGTGTGGCTTTAAACCAAACTATTCATTTGCCTACTATTTATGCAGATCCCCAAAATAAAGGGGAAAAGATTTTGCACACTTTAGATGTACACAGGCAATTGCGTTATTATTTGAGCAGGACTAAGGATTTTAGGCAGTCTCAGCAGTTGTTGGTTTCTTTTGCTTTGAGTTCGCAGGGCAAGCCTGTGTCAAAACAAACTATTTCTAGGTGGATTGGGTCTTGCATTGCATTTTGTTATTCCCATCATGGCAAGGAGATTCCAGCTGGGATTAGGCCTCATTCCACTAGGGCTACTGCCACTTCAACAGCATTTCTAAGGGGGGTGGCAACTAAGGATATTTTGGAGGCAGCTACTTGGAGTTCAGTGCATACTTTCTCTAAGCATTATCACCTTCCTCTCTACTCTAAGTCTAGGGCTGGTTTTGCCACAGCTATTTTGCAAGGCATGTTGTCAGTCCCTGCTTCCTTATGATTTGCCAGCCTCCCTTACCTCTGCTTTGGGATTCTACCCAATAGTTAGGACTGCAGCAATGTGGAATGAAGAACATAGTACAGTTTTGTACCTACCATAAATGTAGATGTTCGAGGATCCACATTGCTGCAGTCCAATTTACCCTCCCTCCTTCCCCTCTGTGTTTAGGGGTGGTTGTGTAGGTGAGGTTATATTCTGCTAATTTTGTATATATTGTACATATTTTTGATGCAGGTATGTTTGGAGTTTTTGGTTTTGGCCTTATCTTTTCAGGGTCTTCTGACATCTGGGGCAAGAAAAGACTGAGGATATGACGTCGGTCATGCGCATTAGTACCCTGGCGTACTGACGTCAGTCTAATGCGCCCTGACCGACGTCAGCCATATACTTTGGTATTCGGGCCGACTGGACAGCGGACTACCCAATAGTTAGGACTGCAGCAATGTGGATCCTCGAACATCTACATTTATGGTAGGTACAAAACTGTACTTTACCCTCCCGCCATCCCCCTGTCATTCTGGAGTTTCTTTCCTTCTCTATCTTCTACAACCTATGTGGTGTATTTGCTTGTAGATGAAGGGAAAGTTTATATTGATGCATGTATACATATATATATATATTTTTGCTACCTTTTTGGGGGCACGAAAAACTAAAGAAAATGGTGTTGGCTGATTTTTTTTTATACCCCTGACGTCATGGAAGAGGAGACAGCAACCGATGCAGGACCCAATACTTTGGAATTCAGGCAGACTGAGGGCAACCTGCCAGTAGATTACCCAAATGTAATGACTGCAACAGAGAATACACTCTAACATCTACATTTATGGTAAGTGTACACAACTGTGCTTTCTTTAAAATCAGGGATAGTTGAGAGTTATTGGGGATGTGTCCATTTGTGTGTTTGAGTATGTGCATATTGTGTACATGTGTTTGGGATAGTGATTGGAGGGAGTGGCACCTATACCAATTTGCTGCACAGGCCGTTAGTGGTGATTTACCCTAACAAACTGTTGATTAGCACTAGTGGTAATAGCATACGATTCAGAGACTTACATATTAGATGAGGATGTCTTTCTTCAGTTATCCTCATTATGGCTAATCTGTCTCTGAATTTTTTTTTCTTTGTGGTTGTGAAAACTTTTACTGAAATAGTTCACACTCGCAGCAGGATTCGTTCTGAATACCAGCCAGTGAAATTAGACCATTAGTGAGCAGTAAGGTTAAATTTATTTTCAGGAAAGGTAAACATTTATCTGTTTACTTCCTTAATTTAAAAAGAAATGCATTTCTTTACCAGTGCAGAGAGACTTGCATAACATCACCTTAAAGGACAGTTTTCCTTGCAGTACCTACTCACTTTGTAGTATGGAATTCACATAATCTAAACTTAAGCTTCTAGTATAAAATAGTTCATCATGTGTAAGATTAATTTGTCTGTCCTTAATGTTCTTACTCTGCATTTTATCTAGGCAAAGCATCAAACCTGAACATTTCAGTGACATCAGGATTGGGGAAAGAAGCTAAAACTTTATACAAGCATACGTTAAATCATTTTGGGGCAAACCTTATGTTTATAGAAATGGAAAGCTTAATGAAGGGGTCTAAAACTAAAACATACTGGCAGGATAGGTAGCAGTAGATTACCACAATGGTTGTTTTACGCGTTTTATTTTCACCAGGGTTAAATGAATATTTCTAAATTTGAGCATTTTGAAATCTGTATATTTTCTAAATGATCACTAGTTGTCAACACTTTACTTTTTACAATGGATGTGTATGAAACATTTTTGTTAACGTAGATCTTTTTCCTTTTACTTAAAGAGATAATTTATTTGACATTTGTTTACCAGGAAAGTCCGACTAGATAGATGCCTGTTTTCAGTGGAGGCCTGGGAAGAAAAGCTCCACATTTATACAAAAGATAAAAGACAAAAATAAGGTATATAGAATTAAAAAAACAAGTACGAATAATGATCTTATAGTTATTACATATTTTAAACAATGACACAAAGGATGAGGCAAGTGATTGAAGCAAATGCCAAAGATGGGATTAATAAGTTCATAGGTACTTATTTTATTTATTTTTATTTTACATTTGTTGACCGGGATAGTCCGACTGGATGTATGTCCATTTTCAGCGGAGGCCCAGGGAGAAAAGCTCCAAGACATTGCAAAAAATTACAAAGTGATTACATACTAACTATATACATTGATAGTTATACATAGCTACAAAACCTTTTTTTAAGCATATCCAATACAAAGAAGTTTAGGTGTGTGTGTGTGTGTGTGTGTGTGTGTGTGTGTGTGTGTGTATATATATATATATATATATATATATATATATATATATATATATAATGTTCTATAGGAAGTGTGTTTTTTCAGTAGATTAATAGAGAGAAAAAAACAAAGCAACAGTGAGTAGGTATAATGGCCAACAGAGGTAGTCATGGAAGAGGGGAATACTTACTAGGTTGTTGGTCTGTGAGGAACTTAAGCCTAGCCCTGCATTGTCATGGTAATTATTAATCCTTGTATTTTGCAATATGAGTCTCTAAAGATGGGCTGCACAAGTATATGTTATGTACTTCCATGATTCCTCCCTCTATTAGGGCCATTGGAGCTAAACCAGGTGTGAATTCAGTTACCCATCCATTCGTCCAAGTTATGTATGAATAGAGTAAGAGAAATGATGCTCTTCTATTGGAGAAGTCACTTCTATAGAGGTGCTACATACCTATCCCTCCATGTTTTGTTAATCTGCAGAAAACATTGAAGGCCATTGAAATGGTGTTTCTGATATTTTTGGACTTCTGAATGCATAATAGGCCTGACAGCAGGGTCTGTTGATATTGTTTAGGTGAGGCTGAGATTGCCTATGCCAAAAAGAGAACAAGGCTTTGAGGTAGTCTGTGTAGGTTTTATGATTTAGGCCCCTGATTTTTCTTTAGTGAGGAAGCATTGTGGTCATTCCAGCTGTGACAAATGTTTGGATAGGTACCTATCAAAAGTGGCATTGCACTCAGTGATTGGCCTTATGAGTGCCATGTACAGAGGAACAATTATGTCCTTGGATCTGGATATGATACCCTTCGATGCATGCTGTGTGATGAAAGACTTTCTTAGAGTAGCTGATACATGATGATCAAAGGGCAATTCATTGTCCATATAGGTTCCTAGATTTCTAATTACTCATTCAGTTTTTAGGAGATGTTGTCAATATGATAGTTACACGGGGAGCCATGCTTAACAAAGGATGTGATTATACATATCTTGGCATTTAGTTCAGGTCATAGTTTTGGCACCAGCTATTTGTTTAGAGCAGGCCATTTTGTAGGGTCCTGATGTCATCTGGGGGGTTTATGATGATACCGAGTTGATTAGCCACAATCCCTTAACATTAGCTTTGACCTTTGAGAAGTCAATGCCGAAAGGAGTGCTCCAAGTACTGAACTGTTGGCCATTCCACTAGTGACAGGTGTTTTGGAAGAGGTGGAGCTGACCACCATTGCTTCCTATGTTGTACATGTGAGCCAGTTTTGTTATCCAACAAGTTATGTGGCTGTTAACATTTAGCTGGGAGAGTTTATTTATGCTACCTGTGTGTGTGATGGTATTGAACGACTCTGCAGGGGCCAGATAGGCAGTATGCACTAATTTCCCCTCGTCTATTGCCTTAGTGACTTTTTTCAATGAAGTTGCCAGATTAAGTTGGCAGATCTGCCCTTGGCAAATCCAAAGTGGGTTGGGTCTCATATGTGTAGGTCACCTGTATCCCTGTTTATTAGTGGTGTAATGAACCATTATATAATCCTGCCCAACCTCATCTGTAAGGCTGTGGGTCTCGTATACCTTCCCTTTCTCTAAGGAAATGACTGTTGCTGTCCTTTATTCATCGTTTGTTTTGAGGCTAATATCGAATGGTCCCTGTACCAGTAGGTATGTTACCTGGCCCCAGAGATGCACTGGTTTTTGCCTTAGACACTGCCTTGAGAGCTTGTTCTTGGGAGATTTAAGGAGGGGGTATGTAATCTGAGAAGAGGGAGGGGGTAATGAAGCTGAATCTAGCCCTAGTAAATTGTCTATGTCCTCTGGGTCTGAGTACATGAGAATTTACTATTGTCTATGTGCAGTGTCGGGTATTGTTTCTGAGATTTCTAACCTAATTAAATAAGGCTTTGTGGTTGTTTCTCATGGGTGACTATTTTTACATTGTATCTGGCTTTGGTTAATTTGATCAGGATTCAGAGTTCCTTGTTTAGTTTAGCAAAAACATCTTGAGTTATCTTTATTTTTGCATGCAATTAGTTTTTCTTTTATTATAGAGCTTGATTTATATTAGGGTTTTACTGCAGAGGTTTACTTTTTTGAAGTTTTTGTTGTATTTATTTCTGAGGAAGGTAGAAGCATCAACACAGCTATTTACATGTGCATAGAACTTGTCAGTAAAGGATTCGGCATAAGCAGAGGTTTCCATGTGCATAGAGCTTGTCAGTAAAGGATTCGGCATAAGTAGAGGAGTGCTTGGGGTGGAGATGGCTTTTGAATTTAGCCAGGTCATCACTTAGGTTTACTAGATTATTATTTATAATGTCATCATATCTTAAGCAACTCTTGTTTGTTCAGATTTTTTCTGTTAATTTTTTTCTGTTATTCACTACTTTGTTCTGAATGCGTTTTTTCAATGTATACATAGTTTTAAATGAGAATGTAACTTTTAAATGATAGGACTTCTCGTGGGTTGGCATTTTAAAATTGTGAAGGCTACATAATAGCTGAAGGTGGTTTATCTGTTTGGCGCTTCTGGGGTTGTGGAACTGCTGCGGCCTTAATAAAAATGCTGGAAAATAATTCATAACGTGTTATTTATTTCCTGGAACTGGCAGTGTTTTTTGATATTTTCAGGGGTTCTCTGGGCAAAGGAATAGTTGGAATTTCATGTGATGACTTTGCTTTAACTAAGAACTAGTTAGCCAGCTGAGTGTGTTCAAAGTGCTCTGTAACAATAGGTAACATGACAGCCATTCTTTCTTGTAACTGTGGAATGTGCGCAGTAACACTTTTAAAGGGCAGCCCTAGTCTGTCTGACAATATTCAGAATTCATATGGGCTGTCTTCAATGTAACATTTTGGATTGATTAACACCAGTTAAAGTCTGACTTCTCTAACTGTAGACATAGCAAAACATAGATCAGCAGGATATAAACCTTACAGCTAAGGCTGCTGCAGCAATGTTTATTCGAACATCTATTAATATGGTAAGTTTACTTGCACAACTGTACTTTCCTTTGCTGGGCAAACAAGTTCCGTCTGGGGATAAACTTTCCACATTAAGAAAAAAAAATCTTGTTTTATTGTACTTTCTTGTTTATGAAGTTTATTTTTAAGCTAGGAATATGTGCTTTAATGGACTGCCACAAAGCTTAACTGTACTTTTAAGTGGGAGTGCACTTTTTTTCCTGCCAATTTAAAAAGTTTTTGTTTAAAGTAATTGAAAAACATTTTTTTCTGTGGAGAAATTGTATATGTTTAACTTTTTGGGGTTGACAAAGTGTTTTAACTGTATTTGTATGAAAAAGTGACTTTTTTAAAGAATTAAAATGTCCTATAGGCTTTTTGCTGCTTGTTTTCCCTAGGGAAAGCTGCAGCATTTTCATCTTGACCATGAAACAAACTACCGGCCCCTTGTTTACTCTCTATTCAAAAGAAAAAGTTAAGCGGACGGCCTTTGCCGCCACAGCTGCAGGTGGGTGACTCTGCTGAGGTCATAACTTGATGCCCTTCCTCATCACTGTTGCAGTGTTCTTTATTCCTTGATTAGGAAGGATCTTGACGAGCTGAACATCTTTTACATCATCTGGGCAGCATACATCAGGAGTATGTCATGCGTGCAAGGTGTGAGGTACACACGTATGAGCACCTATTCCTCAAACTTCTTTGCCACCAGTCTGAATGCCATCTTTGAATTCGGTCTACAAGCCATTTACTGAGTTGGTTCCTGTACCAAGCCTTCTACAAATAAGTATCCTGTTGGGGTCTCTTCCTTTCTTTTTTCTACCTGTTACCTTAAATTGACATGTCATCCAGGTATGGAAAATGTGAGTGTAGGAGGCAAAAGCCTCAAAGATAGACACAAACAGTGCCTTTTTGTTTGGGTGCTGCCTACAGCCAAGGCAGTCATCTGTTGTCTCTTTCCAGTTACTTGGAGAACCTGTGATTTGAAACTTTTGGCTCTGGGTACCATGGCTGAATACATCCGTCAGCTGTTACAGAAAAAGAAAGCTAAAAAAGTGCTAACTGATCATGCTGCTGTCCAGCCTCCACTGGACATCTCCATTGGGTTGGATGAAGAAAGTGAGGACCATTCAGCACTGGTGTCAGCTGCCTCTTCCATGACCCAGTTGGAGACTGACATGGAGCAGCCTTATCCGCACATCCACTGAGGTTGTGCCAAGAAAGTGAAAGTTGGTAATAGTGTATTAGGCTTAATTTGCAACAGAAATGTTAAATTGGAATTGCGCGGTAGCTTGATTCCAGGTTGCTGGTTTAGAAGTTGGGGTTGTGTGTGTTATGAATTAAGCTTAGATGTGTGTATTTGTACAGTTACAAGGGCTTGGATGTGTGTATTTGTACAGTTGTGTGAATGTCTTTAATAATGTTAGGGAGGAGGCAGCTTAGTGGGTGGAGAATAGTTCTTGTAAAGGCAATGTTATGGGCAGTGATCAGTGAATGAACCATAGGATACATCTCCCACACCAGCAAGAGGCAGTCACTGTGGCCATACTCAGTGTGAGGAAGACCAAAACTATGAGTTATCACTCGGGCAGCTGCTATACAAGTTTCTTTTGCTTTCTTTATTTATTTAGAAAACCAAGCATGGCAGTCTTTTTTTTTTTTTTAAAAGTACTGTTTAAAATAGTGTACTGCTGCCTGCATCACTACTGCTGTTTATGTAAGTATGTCATTTTACTTTGGGGGCATGGATTCTCAGAAGGGGTGTGCAAGAAATTAGGTCAGAAATTCTGGAATTCAATACTTAACATTTTACTGTGGTATATTAAGTGTAATTTGTTAAATAGTTGTAGAACATTTATTCCAGGAAGATATTTTCCCACAGAAGTATGTCTTCACATGTGATCTTAACATGCGCTGCCAGGGTTGAAATAACTGGTCAGCTAGGATATGGTAGGTTTTGTGATACTCTCCCACCTTCCTTTCAGCTGTGCACAAAAGTTCCTTCTTTTATAGAAGGGGAAAGCTAGTGTCTGACAGTGTGGACATGTTGGTAACCTGTAAACAGGACTGCTCACTACTCTGCTAGTGTCTGACAGTGGGACATGTTAGTAACTATAAACAGGACTGTGCGCTACTCAGCTAGTGTCTGATAGTGTGGACATGTTGGTAACTGTAAACAACGAGTGCATGCTACTCAGCTCGTGTCTGACAGTGTGGGCATGTTGGTAACTGTAAACAATGAGTGCGTGCTACTCAGCTAGTGTCTGACAGTGTGGACATGTTGGTAACTGTAAACAACGAGTGCATGCTAGTCAGCTCGTGTCTGACAGTGTGGACATGTTGGTAACTGTAAACAATGAGTGCGTGCTAGTCAGCTCGTGTCTGACGGTGTGGGCAAGCTGATAACAATAAGCCACAACTATGCAAGCTGTATGGAACTATGTAGGTTAGCAGCGGAGTGGAACGAGGTAGGAGGAAGGCGGAAGTTTCAGTAGACTAGCTGCTAACAGAAGAAGGTAAATATTTCAATTGAGAAAACACAACAATAGTACATTTATTCAACAACCAGGGAAATTAAATAAATGAATCCAAGGATAAAAATATTTTTGGTTCCTAATTTTTCAGTAGTTGAAATTTATTTTTAGTTTGTCGACCCTGAAAATGTAATCATAATTTAAGTACATAGTTTAAATCCCATAATTGAAAGCTTACCATTTTGTTGGGGGAAAATACCTCCAGCTGTGAAACTTTTTGGCTCACGTCTTAGACACTAGCTTGATGTAACAGTAATTGATATTATGCCTGTTATTTGGCCATAAAGCCCATTAATGTTTCTCTTATTAGTAGGCCATAGACTATGCTAACCCATTAAGTCCTGTCCCTTCCAGTCATACCTTTTAAAGACCATGAGGTACACCTTGAGTTTTCTTTCTGTTTAGTTTAAGAGGTGGATCTGTCTTCAGCATGGCCACAGATTAGGCCACTGTCTTCATCCATTTAGCTGCAGCAGATGTTTACAGCAGTTATTTTTATGTTATTCTGACTCAATATAGATGTACTCTATACACTTGCACACATACGCAAACACTTTGCTTAAGTCTAGGCTAAGAATGGTGAACTCATGATCCCTGTTGGTATAGAAATCTGTGTGCCAGTTTTCCTTAATTGCAACCACCAGTGTGTTATGAAAACAAAGTAGCATAGACATTTTGTCAATAAAACTATGGGTTTGTTCAAACAAAAAGCAAAACAGTTCAGTGCTACATACTTTTCTTCAGTTTAAAACAACAAAACAACACACAAACTCTGCAGTCTGTCATAATTTAGGTTTGGGCACAAAATAAATTCAGGCAGTTTTCAAATGGATTCTGCAGCAGAGTATTTGCAGATTGTCTCGGGCTCCTTCAAGAGATTTGTTTTTCCCACACCACACTCCGCAAAACACATTTTCCAGACCAAAACTCCTTTTGTAGTGAGAGACCAGTTTCTCTGACATATAGAGCCATGCTTAACTTTTCTTTTTTATACATGAATATACCTTGGCGGAAATTTGTATTTACAACAACCACATTTTAATACATCTTATCACATTATTAAGAACAATATTTGCAGTGTCAATTTGATGCATTCTAGGGTGAGACTTGCCACACTAGTAGATCAGTTGGTGTAATGTTTAAGGTCTTCATGTCCCATGCGCAAGGTACAAGGTTTGATCCTGACCTCCAGCCAGTACTTGTATGGAGTTTGCATGTTCTCTCTGTTTCTCTCGAGTTCCTCCCACCTTCCAAAAACATGCTGAGTGTTTCCACCTCAAACTTGTGGACGAGTGGAGTTGTGGACAGCAACACAGATGCTAGAAGGTGTCTCTAGAAGGCATCTATGGCAGGGGAGTTCTTTAGCTTTGGGCATTAACTGTAGTATGCAGTATCTGCTAGATAGGAGTGCACTGATCACACACTGTGTGCTGTCAGGGCTAGCCACTCAACAGTGTAAAAATTGGTTCTAGGTGATTTAGTTGTGTCGACTAATGTTGCCAGATGGGCATGGGTATTTGCTGGCTGTAAGTGGGTTGAGGACATGACCTTCCCTGACCTATGCCATGGACCCATGCTAATGGTAGGAAGGGTATATGTACCCCTTTTGGCCAGCATGCGTCTACCATAAAGCTCAGCAGCCGTAGGTCAGTAAGCTACTGGCTGGTTGGTGTCCAGTTGCTCAACCTGGGTTACCTGGGACAGCTCTGTTGAGCAAAAGCTGGACACACAACCAGTTGACCTGACAAATATGAATTAAGAATTGCTACACTTAATGTAGGTTCACTGACAGGATGGAGTTTGGAAGTGGAAGACATGATGGTATGGAGGAGTTTGGACATCCTATGTATCCAGGAGACAGGATGGAAGATGCTACTCAGGGCTCTAGCACTTCAGGAAGAACATGAAATCGGAGTTGAAGAATGGCAGCACCTTCAACCGCATGTGTGAGGAGTATAGAGCAGATATTTGTCCGAGCCAAGTATGGAAACAACGCACTTAAAGCTGGTGATGTGCAGTAGTCCAGGAAGTCATTGAAAGAAAGGAAGAGTGCGGCAAAAAGTGGAAAACAGAAAAGATCAGGCTAACCAGGAATACTGATTAACTAAGAAAGAGGCTATGATAGATGCAAAAGCAAAGAACACAAGGCATCAGAGGCCCTCTACTAGCTTCTGGAAAATGACTTGGTAGATGGCACAGAGAAATCAGGTTGCAAGGCAAAGATAGAAAGATAAAGAGGGTAGTTGGGTACCCTTCATAAGTGATGCCAGCAACAGCCTGCTTACTAGTTCAGAGGTAGATGGAAGGAGCATTTCCAGCAACTTCTGAATGAAGAAAACCCCAAAGAAGCTGTACTGCCCCAGATATAGTCTACAATGACGAAAGAGGAGGAACCCATCATAAAAAGAAGTAAGAACAACTGTAAGGAAAATGAAGTCGGGAAAAGGAGCAGGCTTAGATGAGGTCACAGCAGGTTATGATCAAGATCGGTGATGGTGAACGTTTTGGGCTCGGATTGTCAAACATTTGGAAAATGCCCATCTTGACTCTGCTGGTTTGTCACCCCCTGTGAACAAAAGAGAAACAATTCTTTATATATTCATTTATTTAAAAAATACAGTCCGGTCATGTGTGCTGCTATGTGCTATAAAAGCAAAAGAAAGAAAAATTGGTGACTTACAATAGAGAAAACAATATGCGCACTGATAATTGGGTTTAAAATAGTGCATCAAAAATTACCCTACTTTAACGGTAATTTTGAATTGAACTGAAAGTATGGAATGCACTGCATTTGATTTGATTAACATCGATTCATTTTTTTTGCTGCGGAGTTTTTATAGAGAAGTGCAGGGTCACATATCTCTTGTATTTTTGTTGATTCGGTTTCCTTGGTAACTCGGGT
>NC_056743.1:52652305-52674805 GCF_019279795.1 Protopterus annectens | reverse complement strand
CATAGGTGCCAAATCAGGGATGAATTTCTGGTTTCCCATCCAATTGTCCAAGTTGCACTTGAATTGGGTTAGGGAGGAACTCTGCTTCACATGGATTAAGAGCCTGTTCCATAGACGGCGGAGTCTCTGGGATACATACCTATCTCTCCAGCAGGTCCTATTTATACCACAGGCAAGGTTTAAGTGTTTAGAATGGGTAATTCTGGTACTGTTTGTTTTGTGGATGTGCAGGATGTCCGAGTGGGGTCTGCCAATGCCCTGTATGCCAGGCATAGATCTCCCCTCAAAAGCTTGTGGGAGACAGAATACAGGGATAGGGCCTTGAGGCAGTCTGTATAGGAAATATTACTTATGCTATTCTTTTAGTGAGGAACCTCTGTGGATGTTACAGTTGTTGAATATGCCTGGTTAGGTACATACCAAACGGGGCTGGTTAGGTACATACCAAATGGGGCATTGTACTCAATGAAATGAGTCGTGAAATTATCTAAAGTTCAAAATATCAAACCTCCAAAGATCTAAAAAAAAAGTCAAATGATTCTCTCTCTCTAGAAATGCCCAATATAATACACCCCAACTACAAAATCAAGATTGTGTCGAACTTGTCATGGTGCTGTTAGGGAAAGGGGTTTTAGTAATGTAATGTGTAGGGTTAGGGTTAGCAGACATGAGTAAAGCTGTGCGCTGTGTGGGTGGGAGTGAGCAAAACAATGAATCTGTTCCAAAAAAAAAAAAAACCCTTACTGTAATTTGCGAAAACTCGCACATACACACCAACCGCTATAACCTTACAAACACTACAAAAATGAGCATTCAGTCATGTGCTTTTGATACTTTGAGCTTTATATATACATATGTATGTGTGGGAGCCATTTCTTTATTCAGTCAATTCTGTTGTTGATCTGTGAATCCAGTTATTTTTCCTACCAGTTCACAGTTTGTCAGATGTGGAGAAATGGACTTAATGCAAGAACATGTGACATGGGGGGGGGGGGGATTTAGGGAGGTTTTTTCCTCTCTTCCACTGTTGTGTGGCTTTTGACTTGGTAGAAGAAAGGAAGTAACAGAGGGTGTGGGCTGGGGGTTCATTGCAGTAGTGGAGGTTGTGGGTGGGGGTTCGTTGAAGTAGCAGAGGGTGTGGTTGGAGGATCAGAGAAGTAAGTAGCAGAGTATGTGGGGTGGGAGTTCCAGGAAGTAGTGGAGGTTGTGACGCAGGGATTCAGGTTTGCTTGGTCCCTGCCAAAAATATTGTGTGTTTAACTGCATGTTTAAGGAAATGTGCAATCAGCTTATTTTTGCCAGTGAATTGAGTGTTAGCAATGTTACAGTTTAAGTTTTGCTAATACACTCAAGTGTGTCTGTGTGGCTGTCTGTGTTTGTTTATTTATATACCTGTGTGTCTGTATGTTTGCATATGTATATGTCAAGCACAGAAATTCTGTTCAGTGAATTACAAAAACAGATGGTTGAACTTTTTCAATTTTGTACTAATCCATTGACTAGAAGATTTGCTGAAAGTGCAGCACAGCCAATGAGAATGTACCAGCTCCTGCTTGTGCAGGATCATGGGACAGTGGGATGGGGGTCTGTCATTTAATTACTGTTGTGTGATCTCAAAGTTGGTGCATATAAAGTAGTGGGAGTGCATGGGGGCTTGCCCCTTGCAAACAACATTAGTGGTATTTGTGTGTGTTGGTGTTTGTGCTGCGGTGTGTTTCCTTGTATGTATATGTGGTCTGGTGTGATTGGCGTGTGTATGTGTATTTGAATGTGCTTTGACTGTGCAGTAGGTGGCAGTGTACAATAGGTTGAGTGTGTGGTTATTTTTTTTCAGTCACCTTTTGTTTATTTATTGCATTTGTTTACCAGGATTGGCCAACTGGTTAAATATGCTGCCCCTTTTCAGTGGAAGCCTGGAGAGAAACGCACCACAGTAAAATAAGTAAATGGTAAAACAATATTTAATACATAGACAATAAGCATAAACATATTTTGTCAATATGTGTTAGTCACAGTGTTATACAGAGGTGCATTTGAGGAACAAGAACATGAACACAGATTTATAGCTGACCTATAATTCCATTTGTTACAAAGCTTTATGGCAGAAAAAACAACTTTTTTAAATTGTGAAGTTGACTATACATGTAGGAGGTACTTTGAAATACAAAGAGCAGTAGACCACATTGTGGTTATACCAGGAGGAATATGAGAACCATTTAGTAAGTAGAGAGTAGAGAAGTTGTGCTGTGACTCCTTAAATTAGATAACTAGATTGATCAGTGTGTCTTCATATATGTGAGTGTGTGTGTGTGTGTGTGTGTGTGTGTGTGTGTGTGTGTGTGTGTGTGTGTGCATTTACTGTGTGTAAATTGTGTGTATATACTTCCATTTTTTTATCTTTGCTCTTTCATTGCATTTTGTTTTGCCTTTGGTTCTTTTTGCAGTTTTAATAGGTCTTGGCTAGGGTCAGTTTGAAAATAATTCTTTTGCAGACAGTGAATAAAATCCAAACAATTAGTGGGAGGATCTGAAAAACAACTTTCCTCTTTTAACTACACAAGTAGTTAGTGACATCTTTATTTAGCTGTAGGTGCTGTGTGACTTACTGTTCTCTGCCTGACTATTCCCACTATAATCTAACTTTAGACACTCCTCCCAGTCTCATCTCATCAGCTCATTCTACTGAGAGATCAACGGGAAGGCTACCCCCCCCCCCCAAGTCTCTTAAACTTGAATTGTGTTCTGTTTCCTACCTTCCCACTTCATAAAAATGCAGATCTGAAGTAGTTACTTCATTTGATCTGCAACCTGTGGGGAGTCGGATCCGACCTCGGATCCGAACCGGCAGCTTTCCAAGCTTCAAGATCCGAGCTCCTAGCTCCTCCCCCCACCCATAATCCCTTACTACCAACCACATTACCTCAGATCGTTTTTTGCCGCGGCTAAAGACAGTTGCTTCTCTGTGAAGAACTCCTAGCAATTGGTGAGATTGTTCCTTTTTTTCACTAATAATCTATATCCTTTCATTATTAGATAATTCTTGTACCACGGAAGGAGCCGCTAGAGCTAGCGGAGCGGGAGTAGTCTTGCGACGGCACTCCTGGCTCCGCCTTTGCGACTTCACGGACCCCTTCCAGGCGTCCTTTGCGAACGCCCCTTACGATGGTTCGGTCTTATTTGGCTCATTGGTTCGCGAAACGCTAGTCCAAAGCGAGAAGGATGGGAAGACGCTGTCGGCCGTCGGAGTCCGCTTCTCTAACCCCCAAAGATCCTTCTCTAGGAATCAGAGGGGGGCAAAAAAAGCTGTGGTTCCGTAAATCTCAGCAATCCCGTCCTGCTGCGGACAACTCGTCCTCTAGAGGCAGAGGAGGACAAGGTGGACGCCGGCCCAGAGGCAGAGGGGGCCCTCGTAACTTCGGGTTTAGAGAACCTTTCTCAGAGGGACCCGTGCAACAGCCCTGAGGGCTTGCCCGACTGTCCCTCTCTGGAGGCAGTCGGGGGGGCGACTATCGGAGCACCTATCAAACTGGGAGTCCATTACAAACGATCGATGGGTGCTCCAGATAATATCCAGAGGTTACACAATACCGTTCCTGCAACCTCCCCCCAAACCCAAACATCTCCCCGATGTTCCACCCCATCAAAGGGAGTCCGCAACTCAAGAAATTTCGGAGTTGCTCAAAAAGAGCCATCCAGCCCGTCCTCCCAGATCAGTCCAGATCGGGTTATTACTCCAGGTTCTTCTTGGTGCCAAAGAAAACGGGGGACCTCAGACCCATTCTAGACCTTTCGTCTCTAAACCTGTTCATACCCAAGGAAATGTTCCGGATGGTCACCCTCCAATCTATTCTCCCCCTTCTGCAGGAGAACGACTGGATGTGCTCGTTGGACCTCAAAGATGCATACTACCATATACTAATGGACAGACGATCCAGGAGGTTCCTCCGCTTCCGGCTAGGAGCCAGTCATTATCAGTTCAGGGTTCTTCCATTTGGCCTAACCTCATTCCCCAGAGTGTTTACCAAAGTCATGGCAGTGGTTGCAGCCCACCTGAGACTCCAGGGCATTCAGGTGTTTCCTTACCTGGACGACTGGCTCTTCACCGCCCCCAACAAGCATCTACTGGTTACAGCGAGAGATTACGCCCTATCTCTGTTTGGTCATTTGGGCATTTCAGTGAATCTAAAGGAATCCTGCCTGTGCCCCACTCAAGCCCTAGAATTCATAGGGGCCAGGTTGGATGCTCGGATCTCCAGAGTGGTTCTGACATCGGTCAGGCTAAACAGTTTGTCTCGCCAAGTCTTGGACATTCTTCAGAGCCCCGCTCCTCCAGCAGTATTAGTCCTGAGGGCGTTAGGATCTATGTCGGCAGTGATCGGCCTTTCTCTTCATGCGAATGCGAGTGTTACAATGGACTCTCCAGGTCCAATGGTCTCTATCGGTCCATCCCTTGGACATGCCGATTCCTCTGAGCAGGGCATGCAGGGACTCCCTACTTTGGTGGTTACAGGCTCAGGAACTCAAAGAAGGGAGACCCTTTGTGATTCCCCCAGTCAAAGCCACGTTGACCACGGACGCTTCCTGCCTCGGGTGGGGCGGGCATTATGCAGGCAAGTCCGTCCAAGGCATGTGGACTTCTCTAGAGACTGCATTGCATATCAACGTCCTAGAGATGTGGGCAGTGCTGTTAGCGTTGCAAGCTCTCCATCACCTTCTACCTCTGGGTACTATTGCAATCCAGACGGACAACATGTCCGTTGTCTGGTACATAAACAAACAGGGAGGGACCAGGTCTTATCCCTTGTGTCGAGAAGCCATGAGAGTGTGGGAATGGGCTTTTTCCACCAACCGCTTTCTGATAGCAATGCACATTCCGGGGCGGGCCAACATATTAGCGGACAACTTAAGTCGGGTATTTCTCAGCCCTTACGAGTGGTCTCTGAATCCCTCTGTCGCGAAGCAGATATTCCTCAAATGGGGTCAACCTCGCTGCGACCTTTTCGCCTCACCCCTAAACTCAAAATGCAGTGATTACTTCGCGGTAGTTCCCCCCAGAGGGAAATCCCCCAGGGACGCTCTGGTTCATGCTTGGCCACCCGGTCTGCTTTATGCGTATCCTCCTCTTCCTCTGATGACAAAATTCATCCAGAAAGCCTGTCGGCTGGGGAGCAGAGTGATTCTCATTGCCCCATTCTGGCCTCGACAAGTCTGGTTCCCCTTTCTGCAGTCTCAGTGTGGCCCCCCCCATGGATTCTGGATCCCACACCAGATCTAATCTCGCATCCGACGAGATACCACACTCCGAACTGGGTCAACCTCAGGCTCACGGCCTGGTTGATCCAGTTCCATTAATGGCTAGGACTCCCGGTATCTCATCCCCGGTTAAGGCCATTCTGGTGGCAGCTCATAAGCCATCCACCAGAAAGCTCTACAACAGTAAATGGAAACGTTTTTCCATCTGGGCAAAGGATAAGGAATTAGATCCCTTTACGGTTCCTATTCCCACTATCCTGGACTTCCTATCCCTCCTTTTTAAGCAGGGAGCTAGTGCGTCCACCATTAAAGTCCAACTTGCAGCCATCTCTCATTATCATGTGGGGGATGGCGTAAATTCTTTGGCGTCAGCAAAGATATGCAAAGCCTTCCTAAAAGGCGTGTTTCTCTTAAAGCCTCCCATTAAGCCGGCTATGCCTCCATGGGATCTTGCCTTGGTCTTACAAGCATTAACAGGACCACCTTTCGAACCGGCGGCCTCAGTGCCTTTAAAATTCTTATCTTGAAAACGGCCTTCTTGGTTGCTATTACCTCGCCAAGCGGGTCTCAGAGTTGCAAGCTTTGTGCATTAAGTATCCATACCTTATTTTTCACAAAGATAGGGTGGCCCTCAGGACTAATCCTTCTTTTCTGCCTAAGGTAGCCACAGAGACTAACATTAATCAATCTATTAACCTCCCTGTTTTCTTTCCTAGTTTCCAAAACAAAGGTGAATACATATTGCACAAATTGGATGTGCACAGACAACTACGTTTTTACTTGCATAGGACTAAAGATTTCCGCAAGTCAGACCAGTTGTTTGTTTCTTATGCTAAATCAGCCATGGGCAAACCAATTTCTAAGGTGACAGTAGCAAATTGGATCTCTCAATGTATCAGACAAGCATACATTTCAGCTGGGAAGCCAGCTCCAGTTGTAGTTCGGGCACATTCTACTAGATCTCTGGCTACCTCAACAGCTTTTTGGGCTAGAGTTCCAGTAGACGATATCTGTTCAGCAGCTACCTGGTCTTCTTCCCATACGTTCATTTCTCATTACAAGCTGGACATGATTTCCAGAAGTAGGGCTTCCTTTGGCTCCGCAGTGCTTCGGAATATCCTTCCGTAGGGACCACCCAGGGCCTTTAGGTAAGCTGGGGACTCTGTCCCACAGGTTGCAGATCAAATGAAGTAACTACTTCAGATAAAGAAGTTATGTACTCACCATAACGTTCCATCTGAGTAGATACTTCATTTGTCTGCAACCGACCCCTCCTGCCATCCCCTGAACCTCGGTAAGGTATTGTCCTTTGGAGAATTTCTTCTCAGTCTTTAGCTTATAGGGCAAAATAACCGATCTGAGGTAATGTGGTTGGTAGTAAGGGATTATGGGTAGGGGGGAGGAGCTAGGAGCTCGGATCTTGAAGCTTGGAAAGCTGCCGGCTCGGATCCGAGGTCGGATCCGACTCCCCACAGGTTGCAGACAAATGAAGTATCTACTCAGATGGAACGTTATGGTGAGTACATAACTTCTTTTTTATTCAGCTGCTTTTACTGTATTTTTAATACCTTTACTAAATTATCCATTAAGACATAGGCGAACATACCTTAACAGAAAAGTGAACAAGCCATTTTAACATTTTTCCATGTAAATACAATACACATCACACTTATTTTCCTTGCTACTATCATCATTCTAACATTACAAAAAATGCTGAATTCCTGCCTTACCTTAAACGTCACTCTTCCACCTAGACATTATTGTGCGTGTGTTGTTCCCACAATTTCCATTTACGTCTACGTAATTTGCTCCTTCCTTTTTTCTAAAGAGCTCTCGTCAGTTCTTTTATCTCTCTTGTAATATTCAGTACCTCAAATACAGTTGGGTTTAGGCTTTGATTTCTATTTTCTAGTAATTTTTTTTTTTTTGACAGCCAACAGATTTAAACTTAAGGCCTTACAGTATCTAGGCAATTCAGATCCTGTATCCCAGCTCAAAAGAATCATTTCCTTACAGACATTTGATCACCCAGCATTTCTGATGTAGTACTCTGTAGTGAATTTTTACAATCTGCTAACTCATTGCACTCCCAAAAACATATGTTCCCAGTTACCTCTTTCTTCTCTATCACACCTCCATTTGCTATGTACTTCATAAAGAATTATTTTAAGTGTGCTTGGGGTATAAAATAGCTATGCTTATACTTCCAAGAACGATCCTACATTTCCTGGACTTGGATGCATACTTGGGAGCCACACGTCTTCTCGTTGTTTTATTGCAAATTGTTTTTCCAGTCTGGCTTCCCAATCTTTTCTAACCTCTGATTTTTATAGATAGCGTACAGTATTTTATATGCTGTACAAATTATCCACTTTTAACAGCTTCTTCTGTTCTAAATTCAGTTAAAATTTCTACCAGACCAGGTCTTTCTCTTAAAATTCTCCTATCCCTTTATCTTTGCCTGTACTCCCAGATCAAGTCCTGATAGGGTAGGCAGTCTGTAGCATGCAATCCAAATGTCTTCTCAGCCCAACCCACTCCATTACCTTTCCTGCTTGAGTTATTTGTTCCCAATGTCTTGGTTTCTTTGCCAGATTTCTTTAGTAAATTCCACCCCCCACTTGCAGTCATCCTTACTGGCAAAATTTCCTTTCTCTATTCTTGCTTTGGCTTAGTCCTTCAAATACTTTTTTCCTACTGTATGAATATAATATTCTGTATGGTTGTTCTGTTTAAGGATCCGCATCCAAAAATCCCACTCTCTGTTTACTGCACTTCCCCTTGCTTCATCATCCCTTTCCACTTTGAATTATAACCTTCTACTCATGTTATGTATTTGAGTCTTAACAGTGTAGCTCTAAAGTACTCTTTCAAATCAGGTAAACCTAATCCATCTTGTTGTATTGGAAGTTTCAACTTATCCTGCTTAACATTTGCCTCTGTACTTCCCAGATAAATTCCTTCAGTTTTTATTATTGTCCACAGCTTCTCCTTGGGTTGATAAAAGTATGCCTGACCCATATACGAGACTAAAGAGAGTAAAAACATTTTTAGTGCTTGTATCTTAACTATACATATCCAGAAATAAGAGTTTCCAGTTTCTCAGTTTTTGTCCTATCTTTTGTTTAGTCTCTTCTGCCATAGCACAAGCCTATTTAAGCCAAACTCCTAAATACTTCATCTTATGTCCCCATAAATATAGGTTTTGCTGAACCAATTTGTCTGTGGGTCCATAATTTATGACTACAGCCTTTGTTTTATCCCCATTAATTAATTTTATATCCCAAAAAAGCCTTCAAAGTGTCAGTGTTCTACAACACTGAGATGCCCCCTTTTTTTTTTTTTTTTTTTTAGATTTATCCGGTACAAAATAATATTACCTGCAAATAAAGCCAACTTATCTTATCATACCAGTTTGCATCATTGTATTTCTGAGTCCCTTATTTTCTTTTGGCTCTAAATATAAAGCAAATAAAGGTGAAAGAGGACACCCATGCCTGGTTAATCTTTTCAAACACAGCTTATCTGAGAGGGACCCTTCCACTTAAATTCTTGCCTCCAATCCTTCATATATCCTTCTAATTAACCTTTATTATTGTGTCAGGGAATGCAGTTGCTTCCGGTGCCCTACTCCATATAATTCCTGCCTTCTGTGCATCAAGACCCACCGACAACAGTGGTATTTTCTTACATTCTGCTTCTCTGTGGATCATCATTGTTGTATTAATGTTGTCAAATGTTTGCTTCCCATGCATAAAACCACACTGATCTAGATCTATTAATTTTGGCATCACCTTTGCCATTCTTTTAGCTATTGTAGACATAAACACTTCATGGTTTTAAAATTGAAATGGGTATGTATGAAGCTGGGGGAATGAAGGGTCTTTGCCATCTTTAGGTAACATAACCCCTCCTTTTAAAATATATTAAAATATTCCATAGCTTTATCACTTTCCACTTAATTTCAGACTTTTATAGGAATACAGTCTGTTCCTGGAGGCTTTCCTGAAGATTGATTATACATCACTATTTGTATTTCATCACTCCCTATCTTAACTGTTACTTTTTGAGCCTCCTCTACCTCTAACCTTATCATAATCAAGTCTTCCATTAATATTTCCACTTGTACTCTTTCTTGATTTCTACATTTCTATAATTTTCGTAAAATGTCCAGAATATATAAAAAACCAGTAGAGTATCTCTGGCTGTTTTTCTTGTTATAGGTTCCGTAAGTGTGGCTACAACCCATTCAATGTTCTTTCCCCCAAGTCATTGTGCTAAAAGTTCTTGTGCTGTGGAGTTGTCAGAAATAATTGCTTAACTGCAATCTTTTTAAGCTCATGCATATTATCAACACATTTCCCTACTTTCTCTTTAGCATTCTGCATTTACTGTTCTTTTTGTTCTGTGACAGATTACCCTTATTCTGCAATATTTTAAGCTTGGTCAGCCCCTCTGAGTAATTTCTGCTAATACTTAACCACATCTTTTATTTAAACCCTATTTTTAAACTCCATTTTCATTTTATCCCAGTCATTAGCTGTAACTTCTAAAGATATTTTGGTCTTCCTTATTAACTCTTGAATAATTTCCACTACCCATTCCTTAAAGTCCTCTCTTAACAGGTAGTTGGGAAAGCATCAGTATCTTATTTTTACTTCATTACACTGCATTTTATCTTAGTTTTTATTGGCACTTGATCTGAAATAGTCAGATCAATCAGATGTGTGTTGATTAAATGTACATGTTCCTATGAAATGTAATTTATAGGTAGTCTATCCCAGTTATTGAATCTTGGGGAATAATATATGTAACTTCTATCAGAGATCCTTCATCTTGCATCAGAGATCTTTGCATCTTCAGTACCATACATTTCTTCAGAAATATATCCTCTTTTGTTATATTATCCCTTCTAGCTCCCCTGATATGTCCTGTATATTGCAAATCAAATTCCAGTCCTCATCTGTAAATTGTATTCCCTACTGAAAGCTGATTATTTCTTCCAAAATGTTCTTACACTCCATAATAGCAGTTTCAGTGGAATGTAAATACATGCCATTGTAATCCTTCTCCCTTGCCAATAGCCTCTTACTACCATAAATCTACCATTTTTTTGTTTTTATTTTTCTCATCTGTCACTATTGGAGCCCCTCTAGCAATTAGTATAATTATTCCCTTTTTCCTCTGTCTGTGATATTCTGCTGATTATCCCATTCTGAAGTCCTCTCTGTCAAATTTACATGCTCTTTTCTTTCCGAATGTGTCTTCTGCAGCATTACTATTTACACTTTGCATTTCTTAAAATAATCCAATACCATTTCCTCCTTATTTGTAATTGTAAGGCCGTTCACATTCCATGATAATATAGACAGCATAGCTATCATGATGTAAAGCTGTTTTTCCTCCCATTATACATGACAGTTTTGTGTGTGTTTCCGGCTTTTGTTTTGCATATATGTACTAATGTTTAGCAGGCTGATCTTTTGTACAGTTGATGTTCTTCGTTTTCCATTGCTGCAGTCCTTACTATTGGGTATAGTCCGCATCCAGTCGGCCCGAATACCAGAGTATAAGGCTGACGTCGGTCAGGGCGCATTAGACTGACGTCAGTACGTCAGGGTACTAATGCGCATGACCGGCGTCATATCCTCAGTCTTTATTGCCGCGTGGTCCGATGCAGAAGCAGTTTTGCGAGTGCAGGTTGGCGTTCTGAAATATTTCCGAAACCGGAGTTTCAGACCGAATCAGAGTTGGCTAAGTACCCCGTTGGGGAACATTTTGTTTTTTTCTTGCCTCAGTATTTTACCGGATGTCAGAAAAAGTGAATAACTGTATTTCTTGTGGGAAACAAATACCTCATAGGGATTACCATACATTGTGTATACCTTGTTTAGGGCCTGAGCACGACGTTGTTGGTTGCCGCTCTTGTGCTAGGTTTAACAAACGCACTATTAAGAGGAGGTTAGACTGTGCCAGATTAGTGTTTGGGAAGCGTTGCAATTATAAAATGCCGCCGGATGCTCCGGCGCCCGCTGGCCCAAGAAGCGCAAGGACAAAACAGCGAAGCCTAGGGTTGATGAACCGGCAGTCCCGGACGTCAGTTCTTTAGGAGGCTCAGTGGAGCCAGAGGTTTTGCCAGGAGTTTCTATGGAGTCTCAGGCAGAAACTTTACTGTTACAGGATGTACCCTCTCTGGAGGCAGGCCAGGCTGAGGGGGCTTCTCAGGTAACTATTCTTCCCTCTCTTCCCAAAGTAGTTAGAGCCTCTCCTTCTGTTGCCAAAACTTCTTTTAGAGGTAGGCCAAGTTCAGCTTCAGTAGGGGCTTCTCCTAGCATTTCGGGTTCTGTACCTAAGAAACATATGCTTAAAATGGCAGAAGATTTGATTACTATGATTAGAGGTTCCATGGGCCCTCCTGATAAGAGGCCTAGGGTGGAACCAGAGTTTGACAGTTTTGAACAGGGTTCAGGGGCTTCTGAGTCTTCTGCGGAAGATTTGCAGGAGTATCCTCATTATTCTGATTCTGATGTGGATGATGCCACTCCTTGACTTCTCCTCCTGAGGATTTTTCATTTTCAGAGACTCTGCATTCCATGAGGGAGCACTTTAAATGGGAAGGCCAGGATTACTCTGATTCCAGGAAGAGGCTTAGGGAATTCTTGTTTTTACCCCAGCATAGGCCCTTAGCTATACCTCCTGTGTTGAATGTGGTGGAAGATGTTTTTGCAGAGGCTTCCCTGAACCCTGATTCTTTGCCTCCTGCTCCTGTTAAACCTGATAGGTACTATAGGGTGCCCGAAGCTCATAAGTATTTGTTTAAGAGTCCTAGGGCGGACCCAGAAACTGTTTCTCAGGGGCCTAAAGGTGTTAAGGCCTCTGTGGTTAAAAATCCTGTTCCCACTGACAAAGAGGCAAGGGCGTTGGATAGGTGGGGTAAGAAAGTGTATACTTCTTCCACTCTAGCCATGAGAGCGTTGAATTGTCAGTTTCACATGTTGAAATATCAAAATTATCTCCTTTCACAATTGAAATCTAAGGTGGATGCTTTGGCGGAAGGTATTGATTGTAAAGAATTGCTGGATTTAGTTTATGTGTCTGAACAAGTGGGCAAGCATTCTTTGCAATGTGGTTTTGATGCTGTGCAGGCCTCCTCGAGGGTGGCTGCCACTAGTTCTGTTCTTCGCAGGCATGCCTGGTTGAGGGATCAAAATTTGGCTGAGCATGTTAAGACAAGGATTTTGGATGCTCCTTTACAGTCTGATGTGTTGTTTGGTTCACCTGTGGAAGCAGTTTTAAAGAAAATGGAGGACAAAGCTAAGTCTATGCAAACTGTTAAAGATTTTTTGCAGGTACAGCCACCGAAGTTTAGTAGAAATTGGCCTGCTAAGGGGTGGACATATCCTGCTTATGATTCCCAGTCTAGGGGTAGGTCTAGACGTGGTAGGGGCAGGGCTCAAGGTTCTTTAAGGCCTAGAACAGGGAGTTCACCTGCTCAGACTTCTGGTGAGGGCAGGGGTCAGTCCTTTCGTAAACAGACCCAATGACCTGCCTTTTCAGCTGCCAGTAGATTCTCGCCTGGCAGCTCCTTTGGGAGGACGACTGTCTCTTTTCAAAGAAAATTGGGATTTAATTACTCAAGACAGATGGGTGTTGGACATCATTCACCACGGTTACAGATTTTATTTCCATACAATGCCCCCTTTCAAAGGCATGCCAGACGTTCCTCCTCCACAAAGAAAAGAGGCTCACAAGCAAGTTTCTCAGTTACTCCAAATGGGGCCATTCAGCCAGTCCCTGTATCAGAAAGGGGCCTAGGATTTTATTCTCGCCTGTTCCTAGTACCAAAGAAGGGGAACACGTGGAGACCGATTTTGGATTTATCTCTCCTCAACACTTATCTGGACATTCCCAAGTTCAAGATGTTGACGTTACAACAGCTTTTACCCCTGCTGGGCAAAGATCACTGGATGGTAACTTTAGATCTCAAGGAAGCTTACCTTCATGTGCCTATCAGGCTAAGTTACAGGAAGTATCTGCGGTTTCGAGCTGGAGATTCTCATTATCAGTTCTCTGCATTGCCCTTTGGCTTATCTACTGCGCCCAGAGTATTCACAAAGGTTCTGGCTCCAGTGATAGCTTACTTCCGGCTACAAGGAATTCAAATCTATCCTTATTTAGACGACTGCCTGATTCTGGCTCAAGAAAAGGAAGACCTTCTACAGCATCTGGAATATGTTATAGCAGTGCTAAGATGCCTAGGGTATTCTGTGAACGAAATAAAGTCCAGTCTAGTACCCTCTCAAGACATGTGCTTTCTGGGTGTGAGACTGAATACAGCAGCCCAGATGGCCTTTTTAACCCCGGACAAACAAAAGAGTCTATCACTTTACTTCCACATCTGTTATCCCAGAAGGACGGTCATCTGCTCAATGTCAAGCTTCACTCTCTTCATCTGACAGCCTGGCATATTCTGTGTTGAAACACAGCAGGTCTCAACTTCCTCAACAAGTTTTAAATGTGATTATGGAAGCTAGAAGACCTAGTACAAGGAAAGTGTACGCAGAAAAATGGAAGAGATTTTTATTTTGGAGTAAAGCAAAGAATTTGGAGATTTCTGAGCCTAATTTAAGTATGGCTCTTCAATATCTTACTGAGTTACTGGACAAGGGTCTGTCCTTCTCTTCCATTAAGGTTCATGCTGCAGCAATCTCAGCTCACTATGATTGTGACCCACCATTGTTTTCGCATCCTTTGTTCAAGCAGTTTCTTAGAGGGGCAAAGAATATTAGACCCCCACGTAGAGCTCCTACTCCTGCTTGGGATCTCAATTTTGTGTTGGAAAAACTTACTCTACAACCTTTTGAGCCTGCGGCTACTGCTGAATTGAAATATTTGTCATGGAAGACTGCTTTTTTGTTGGCTATTACTTCTGCAAGAAGGGTGTCTGAGTTGCAGGCCCTTATGGCAGTCGAGCCCTTTTTGATTTTCCATAAGGATAGGGTATCATTACGCACTAATCCTTCCTTTATGCCTAAGGTGGTTTCTAGTGTGGCTTTAAACCAAACTATTCATTTGCCTACTTTTTATGCAGACCCCCAAAATAAAGGGGAAAAGATTTTGCATACTTTAGATGTACACAGGCAATTGCGTTATTACTTAAGCAGGACTAAGGATTTTAGGCAGTCTCAGCAGTTGTTTGTTTCTTTTGCTTTGAGTTTGCAGGGCAAGCCTGTGTCAAAACAAACTATTTCTAGGTGGATTGGCTTTTGCATTGCATTTTGTTATTCCCATCATGGCAAGGAGATTCCAGCTGGGATTAGGCCTCATTCCACTAGGGCTACTGCCACTTCAACAGCATTTCTCAGGGGGGTGGCAACTAAGGATATTTTGGAAGCAGCTACTTGGAGTTCAGTGCATACTTTCTCTAAGCATTATCACCTTCCTATCTACTCTAAGTCTAGGGCTGGTTTTGCCACAGCTGTTTTGCAAGGCATGTTGTCAGCTCCTGCTTCTTTCTGATTTGCCAGCCTCCCTTACCTCTGCTTTGGGATTCTACCCAATAGTAAGGACTGCAGCAATGGAAAGCGAAGAACATAGTACAGTTTTGTACCTACCATAAATGTAGATGTTCGAGGATTCCATTGCTGCAGTCCAATTTACCTCCCTCCTTCCCTCTGTGTTTAGGGGTGGTTGTGTAGGTGAGTTTACATGCTTATATTTTTGTATGTATTGTTCATGTTTTGGTGCAGGTATTTTGGGCCTTGTCTTTTTAGGGTCTTCTGACATCTGGGGCAAGAAAAGACTGAGGATATGACGCCGGTCATGCGCATTAGTACCCTGACGTACTGACGTCAGTCTAATGCGCCCTGACCGACATCAGCCTTATACTCTGGTATTCGGGCCGACTGGATGCGGACTATACCCAATAGTAAGGACTGCAGCAATGGAATCCTCGAACATCTACATTTATGGTAGGTACAAAACTGTACTTTTCTTCTCATCTCCATTTGAACCTGTCACATTTTTCACGACTTTTTGTTTTTAACGAAATCCCTCAAAAAACTAAATAGAAAACATCCCTTCCCCTATTAAGTTGAAACAAGTACATAGAACTATATACATCTTCAAAACATGAAGTTTAACCCTCCAGAAGGAAAAATTGCCCCAAAATGACAGCATTATCTAACTGAAAATTAAGGTTACTTGTGCTAAAGTACATGCTACAGCCTCTGCTCCATCTGACACTAATTGCTGTTTGTTCTTTTCTTATCTCTCTTCCCCTCCCAGATATGAAAAACTTGCTTCCAGAAAACATTAACTTTTAGCCCTAACAATAAGTGCACCTAGTATCTTTAAGTAAAACTAAATTGTACATTGTTCTATTAACTACAGTAAAGTATTAAGGCTGTTGCCTCTTCCCATAGTTTTGAACTTAATTTGTCATTGAACTGCTTGCCATTGTACCTTTAAAATTTGCATTTCTCTCAACAGAGTACTCAGAATTCTTAAGGTTATCTGCTTGGATCCATGGAATTGTACTCCAAAATGAATCTTTGTAATTTTCACTCAAAGAATGCACAGCTGCAGACATCTGGACTCCACTGAACATTTGCCAGTGGAAAACAAGCTAATTTTGCTCTTGGAAGAACCTTAGCAATATAATATAGGCATTCACCCTTGTAAAATAACAAGAGAAAATATCCTGAATTATGCATATAATATGATCAGTGCAGTTTTATGGCTCACCCCCACCCCAGCAGCCCAAGGTCACAGCATATGAACATTTAAAGTTACTTTTGTCCAGCCTTTTATCTGTGGTTATACTGTAAAATCTATATTTCATACAAATAAAAAAAAGTTGCTTATGTTAATGTTTTTAACATATACAACACTCATTGAAAAGACACCCCCTCATTTAAAATACTACACTGGACACAAAACTGTTTTACTATATATACAAAAAGCATGCAGTTTATATCATGAAATATTTTACACAATTACTAATGAGAACAAAAATTGTTATAATAAGTTTTCCTCCTTTTTAATGTCCTTCTAAACAGTAATGAAATAAAGTGGGGTGCATGCTTTAATTTCTTTTTGAAAAACACATTTCACAAATGTGATGTTTTATAGTCTTCCATTTATTCACTAATTTCAGAGTTGCTGGTCGTCCTGTTCATTTCCGTCTTGCAACACTAGACTCTTGTTCAAGTCCAAAGTACTGCTGATTCTTCTAGTAAACTCCTGTGCCTTTTTTTTTGTCCCTTGAGCATTTTCCTTTGGGACATTGGTTAAGGTTTCACTGGCAAAGTCTCTTTATGAACCTTACCGTCAGAAGAATAAGAAGCAGAGTCCCCTTCTGCTTGTTGGATCACTTTGTTAAACTTAATTTCCTCCTTAGCCTGTTCTACATCAAAATTAATGTGATCCTCCAGGAAAAAAACACCTTCAAGACTACTGGATACAGCAGCTTGAATTTGACACCTGCCCTGTTGCTGCGATAAGTTTGCTTCTGTTCTACCTGTGTACAGTGAATAATCATTTCTTAGAAACACCCTGTTGTCTCTAATTTTTAATACATTGCCCTTCTGTCTCAATTTTGTTAAGATCATCTCTTTCGGCTGATATGAGTGCATCTTTACAAATATAAGTCTTGGGTTGCTTTTTCATGGCCAAGTTTGGAGCATACACTTGGTGTGCCCTTTCAATTAACAAATTCTGTTGTGAAACATCAGTCTCGTTGCTTATTTGTACTTTCATAAAATTAATACAGTCTGTTCCTTCCAATTTTTTTGGAACAGAGAAAACGTCAGGTTTCCCTGCACATTCTGTATTCTAACTACTATTTTCTAAACAATTTTTCTGGAGAAACCTCATATTCAACCAGCTTTTTCTTCATGTCATACTCTGATTTTTGCACTTTGTATCAGTTCATCTGAATGGCTAGTTAAAGCTACTTCTATTTCCCAGCCTTTTGTTATTTGAATTTATGTATTTTTTCAACTTTCTGTTTATTTTAATCACCAATGAGTGCAATTGATTTATTTTTTCCTGTAAATTACTGGAAAGTCTCTCTTAACCCAAAGCTGAATATTGATATGTTTTTTGCTGAACAGCTGCAGAATCCTTCCCAGACTTTTTTTTTCTCTTCACCTTTTCTTGTTGATTTTCATTCTGTTTTTCAAAATTTATTTTTAGCCGACATCCAGGTGGTATATTTACTTTCCAGTAACTAGATTTTACCCCCCCCCAAAAAAAAATAAATTCAATGGCACTTCTTTTTCTGAGTTTCTGTTTTCTGTTTTCATACTGGAAGAGCTGAAATTATACTGTTGATTAGAGTGCAGTTGTCCTTGAAGTCCTTGATTTTACTGTGTTTGTACTTATTCATACTTCAGTTTTTATGGCATGCTCTTAAAATATTCAGTTGCATTTTTTTTTTAAAACAAATTTATTGTTTTAACATATAAGAGAAATATCATAACAATTTTATACAAATAATTAAAAATAGGTATTATTATAATATTCAACAAAACAACTAAAGTATTTACAAAGACATCCACTACAATCAGATCAATTAATTAAACTAAAATACTGTGCTATTGAAATTAGAATTTTTTTAACAAATTTTGTAAATTATCCCATACAATAAAATGTGATGTTTTTCTAGTTGTTCTCATTCTAATTGTGAATTCAGTTGCATTTTTGACTGGTGCAGTGGTAGCATTGTCACTTCAATTCTTGGCTGGAGTGCCTTCTGTGAAGAGTCTGCATGTCCTCCCTGTGTTCGTGTGGGTTTCCTCTGGGTGCTCGGGTCTCCCACATTACAAAGACATGTATTTGGAGTGTTTCTCCCTGGGCCTTCACTGAAAATTAGCTTTGTTCCAAGTCGGACTTTCCCAGTTAACAAATGTTAAATAAAAATAAATAATTTAAACTGCTGCATTTATTACTGCTGGTTAATAGCCTGGTGATATTGTAGCTGCTATTCCAAGTCTCTTAGTTCTGATTACTGCACTTGGGCTTCAGGCTAGTTATCTTGTATTAGGAAGGTTTGTGGTCTACACTCTTTTGGGAAGAGAGGGTAGCCTCCACCCTTCTGAGCCGAGAAATGTTCATGAAGGCTAATTGTGCATGTTATTCCAAATGTCTATATTTCTAGTTTAAGCACTTGGGCTGCAAACCAGTTATTTTACATTAGGAACATTTATGGTTGCAGTCTTGTGGTAGGGGAGGATAGCCTATACCCTTCTGAGCTGGAACTTGCTGGTGTAACTCTTATTGTGCCTTTATTTGATTGGCTGGAGGGATAACATGTTTAAAATGAGTCTGTGTGCCCAAGAAATGTGGTGGCCATGTTACTTGAGAAGAAGATTGTTGCTGGTTTCTGATAAACTCTACAAAAGTTAAGACTTACTACCATATTCACTGCTTTGGCACTTGTTTTTCACATTGTTCATAACTGCATTAATTGATTGTTTCTGTGTTGAACATCTGCACTTTTTTACCTTTTTTTTTACAGTCTTTAGTTTAGAACTGCCTTGGTTCCACTTTAGAAAGAGTAGAGGGGACCCGAGTCATTTTCTGGCCCAGGATTTTGTAAAGGAAAGAAGAGTGTGCTATTGTTGATTGACAATAGGGCCTTGTTTATGTGTTTCTATTAAAAAAAAAAATCTCTGCTATTTAAGCATCACAGTTGTACAATGCTCGACTCATAATCTATGAGCAAGCTAAGACTTACATTACCATGTCCAATGTTTCGGTCCTTGTTTTTCATATTGTTTTTGTCACAGCTGCATTATTTGAGTGTTTCTGTGTTGAATATATGCATTTTTTTACATTCATTAGTTAGAACTGCTGCTCTCTGCACAGTGGCACCTAGCAGTGATCTGTGTAGACACCCATCTCTGACAGAGTAGGTTTCCCTTAAAATACCCTTACAATCTAGATAGATTTTTTTTTAACTACTGGAGCATCTAGTTTGCACATAGCTGAGCGTTGCTCATCACGTTCTTTGTCTTATTGATCTGTTCAGTATTTAAATTTCCATTATTCCTCCCTCGTAGAGCCGTAGCCATGGATATGCACTTTTGGAATCTCCCTGTTTCCAGTCCGCCTAAGATGGGTATGCTGAGGCAGGGTCTATATTAGAACATTGAGGTTTAAAACGTTCGAATGTTCCAATATCGAACCCTATGGAGCGAAAGCTTAAAATATCGAAGCAACAGAAATGCAAATTCTTTCCTAGGGAAAGATTTTGGTTGTCCGTTTCTGTTGCTTCGGTATTTTCAGCACTGTGGTGGAAAGTTACGGGTCGGGTTCAGGTAAGTGTGCAATTGTGTGGATTTGAGGGCTAGAGTGGGTTAGGTGAGTTAGGGTTAGGGAACGAGTGATGTGAGTGTGCGATAGTGATGGACCTTAGGGTTAGGATTTGGGTTAAGGTAAGTGGATAGTTAGTGGTGTGTGTGTAGTTTAGTGTAGGGTTAGTTGTAAGATTTTAGATGTATGTAATCACTGTTCTGACAGTTAGAGATTGTAAGCTTTCGCTTACATATGGTCAATTAATCACCGTTCACTTCTTTAAGCGGTCGGTGATCTATTATAGACCCCCTGAGGCAGGCGTAGCAATCGCCTTATGTACACTGACAACCCATTTATTCTTAATAAAATAGATGAAGTGTGCAGGAGGTGTAAATACACTTTAATGCTGGAGGCAAAATACTCTCATATAATCAAAAGTATTCCTGTAGAGTTTGTCAGTGACCTTGCATCACGCCTGCTGCTCATGGTGAAGACCCTACACATAAAACTAGTTATGCGGAGACACTTACAGGTAACCTTCCTAAAACACTAAGACCTCCTGCACAGTGCAATGAAAGAAAAGGTTGTCAGCCATCACGTAAACACTCCATTAAAACACCACCCACAGCTACACTTAGTAGCACTGTATCCAGTGCCTCTACTGCTAAGCCTTTAAGGCAAACCATCACACAACCAAATTTCCTTGTCATTGCTGTTTCTGTAGTGGGGCACACTGATGTCCCCCTCAACAGCCCGAGTAAGGAGAGCATTATGACTAGCTGCCTTTCCGAAGCTAGGCTCCATCAAGTCACACAGGCACTTGGGTCGTTCAACCACCGGTACCAGTTTGACTGTATCATAGTCCATGTGGGTGTTAATTAACAGATACAACCCTCCCTTGATAAACTCACTGATTGCATGTCTCAGGCAGGTATGAGCCTAGCACTGAGCAGCACACTGCCTTCTCCAAGGATGATTGTCATGGTATCAACAGAAAATGATTGATTTTGACATTTGGCTTCTAATGTCGGGTTAAAAGGGGTACAATATTTGACAGCCTAAGAAGACATAGTTGACAGACAGTGCTGCTTTGCCTGGGATGGTGTGCGCATATCCCCTCTAGGCTTTCAGATATTGACAAAGGCTTTTTCCACCGCCATAGTGCCTTTTTAAGGCAGTGTCAGGCTGATAAGCCTCCTGACTTAACTGAACCTATGAAGGAATATCTGAAGCTGGTAATGCTCATTGCTAGAAGTCTTAACAGGAAGCTTCACTCCCTGCAAGCCTTCTTGTCCCTGGAGAGTTTAGACATCTGTGTAGTAATGGAGACATGGTTTAAAGTCCTAGAGAGGACCCAGGCAGTGTAAGGTTATAATGCCTTTCACACATTAGACCAGTTATTGAACAGGTGGTGTCTATATTAAAAACAGCCTCGCATCCAGACTAAAGTGTATGACCCACTGGCACTCATACATGTTCAACTCCCCTTAAACAAGGTCTCATACCATATCCTTGCAACCTATAAGTCCCCCTCCATGTCCCAGAAACCCCATACTACCTATCTCAATGTATTAGAGTCCCTCACCCTTCAACCCAATACGATCTTTATGGGGGCAACAACCGCTCTATAGACTGGGAATCCTACACCACTTCTAATGCACAAGCCCAACGATTCCTAAACTTTGTTAATGTCAACATCCTGGAACAGCTGGTCCATTCCCCTAGCAGGGGTACAAATGACCTTGACGTTGAATTCCCAGACATGGGGAGCAATTTTTCTCATGCAGTGTAATGTCATTGCTCATTAAATCTGACCATAAGGCAGTACTGTTTGAAATAAAAATTAAATCTGGGGACCGAGCAAAACAAAAACATTTAGGAAGTATTCCAAGGCTAGCCTCTGTCTGCTAAGTACACCTTGGTTAAACTTTAAGGTCCCCAAACCCAGTAAACACCATAACATATGCTGAGCCATTTACAAAGTCCTTGTACAGCCATACTGATAGCGGTATAGACAAGCTGTGCCCAGCCGTATTAAGAATAAGACCAGCCAGCCTGGTGGAATCACAATATCAATTGGTTATACAACAAAAGGAAAAATAATCTTGGCCAAGCGTAGGAGGAACAAAGCCCAACTGATTTAAAAACCCGCTGACCAATCTAAACAGGCAGCTAAGAGGGTTAATTAATACTAGAACATAGTTTCACAGGCAGAAGACAACCACAAAGATTTCTTACAGCTATGTCTTTAACCTCAAAGGAAATGTGCAACAATGCATCAAACTTATTGTAAATGGCAGTACCCACACTGATCTGGAGGTTGTTGCCAACCTTTGGGTTGACAGTTTCACCATAAATTCCACCCCACTCCCCATAGTCCAAAGGAAATTCTGCATACCACAACCCCCCCCCCCCCCCCACCCATTACTAGGGAACAGATCATCACTTTCCAAGACCAAAAACATAGCATCAATGGGCTCCAGTAACATTCTGGGATGCTTATTGAATGGCATGAAACATGACCTGTCTGGTGCACTTAAGTCACTTTTCAACTAGAGTCTGCAGCCGGGTTTTGTGCCCAAGGAATGGAAAATGGCTACAGTCATTTCCCTGCACAAAGGAGGTCCAACCACTCATCTTGTTAACTATAGGCCCATAAGTCTGACCAGCCTCGTATGTAAGACCACGGAAGGGATTCATCATGGACACAATAAACGAGGACATAGGGAACATGCAAATGGTGAGGCCATCACAGTGTGGCTTTTTTAAAGGAGTTTGCACACAGCTTACCTCAGCCTGGCCAAACCTTTTGGTACAATACCCTACTCTGGCATTATAGACAATATCACTAAATTAGGTGTAAACCGTTTTTCACCTGCTCTATAGTAGATTGGCTGACTGATAGGATCCAGGAGATTAAAATAGATGAGGCCTCCTCCACCAAGT